>NC_041397.2:291014125-291314125 GCF_900747795.2 Erpetoichthys calabaricus | reverse complement strand
CCTCAGGCATCTCTCACTTTCCAAGATTCCATTCCAATTTCCAGATTTCCATTTCCAATTTCCAGATTCCAATCTGGTTAAAAACTCCACTGCCATCTCTCCTGAACACCTCCATGCTTCCATGGGTATGTCATGTGGACCAACGGCCTTTCCAATTTTCATCCTCTTCATAGATGTCCTTACTTCCTCCTTGCTAATCCGTTGCACTTCCTGATTCACTGTCTCCATATTATCCAACCTTCTCTCTCTCCCTCATTCTCTTCATTCATCAGCCTCACAAAGTACTCTTTCCATCTTCTCAACACACTCTCCTCACTTGTGAGTATGTTTCCATCTTTATCCTTTAACCTGCTGCACATCTTTCCCAGGTCGGTCCCTCTGTCTAGCCCAGGGGTCGGGGAACTTTTTTACCCATTACCCCAAAATTTGTTTATTTAAGTCACCGTTACCCCCATGATTTGAAAGGAAAAAATAGTTGTTTTTAAATTCAAATTATTTATTGAGTTTGTTTTCAAATATAATATAAAAATAAAAGGATAAATAATAAAAAAAAATAAAAGGGCAACCTTCACTTGGCGAAATGGTGGTGTTTCATCTTTGAAACAATGACATTTGTGTATCTATCTATCAAAATTAGGGCATTTTGATGTCATAGCAATTTGAATATCGTCTGTGGGCTCCAATCTGTTTCTGTGTTTTGTTTTTATATTTAACAAAGCAGAAGACCCTTGCTCACAAAGGTAGGTTGTTGCAAAAGGTAGCAACTTTTTGACTGTGCAATATTGAAAGCCTTTGCAGCTTTTGTCATCCAAAAATAAGACAAGTCTACAGTGGAAAAAAAAAAGTTTTAGTTTAATTTAGAAACACGTTCAAATAACTACATAGGAAATTGTAAAAAAAGGTGTTGAAAACCACTGACATAATATTTAAATTAATTTAATCTTTTGACTTATGAGTTTGGGAAACAAATTATGTGAATAAATGTTTAAATGGGTTCGTTAGAAAGAGAAAAAAAACTGACACATTTAACAAGATCGAAGTAAATGATTTCACATGGTTTATTTTTCTGTAAATAAATGAGCGGTGAAGGGATCTTTATGAAAAAATGCTTGCACGTTGACCATATATATGTATCACACTGCATTGTATTTCCAACTTTGGTGTTCGAAATACACTCAAACCTGTTTTTATGCGGTAATAGGAACTGCATAAAAAACACACACAAATTTTTTTTTGATACTTCATAAATAGTTATAAAAAATATTGTTCACGATAAATTAAGAAAAAACTTTTACTCCCGTCTACCAAATACAATCTTATCAGTCGTTTTCAAAATTCAATATAGATCGATGCAAAAAAAAAAAATACATTACGATATAAAAAAATTATTTTTCTAATAGTCTTAACTGAATTTCCAAAAAAAAAAAAGGAAATATGCATAAGGATCGAGGTGTGCTATGGAGCAAAAATGGTTGACGAAAACGCGGTTAGTACGTCATATCACCGGACACCAATGGTCGGTGCGATCATGATACCACATACGTATCGCCGGCCACCAAAGTGATAATACAACACTGTCTTACCTTGATCGTTGAAGTTTTTCAGCAAAATATTGTAGGGAATCTATTTGAGGCTACGGCGGCAGGGTCTCAACGTGCAAAGGGGTGTGATGTATGCGCTCAAGTCGTCTCTCCCTGTTGTCGTCGGAAGCTGTAGTGGCGCAATATAGGCGCTTTTCAATTATTGTAGTCACTGGCGGTGGTGGACTCGATGCGTCTCGTTCGGCTGCTCCGTGGCGAATCAATCTTCGGTATCTGGTAGAATTAATCTTTGGCCGTTCGCCGCCTCCTTATAACAGACGTGTGCCCCCCACTCGCACAGTGTTACCGCTTTTCTGTTTGACGCGCGGTGAAGTTATAAATATTGGTTGCAATCGGACCGGGAGCTCACTCTACGAGATACGTTTGTTTAGATATGCCACTTTCTAGTGCGTTAACAGATCAGGAAGAAAAATGTATGTCGCAACAACAAACAAGCTCTTTATTTATTTATGTACCTATTTCTTTACTGAGTCCTTATTACCCCCGAAAATATCACTTTTACCCCAATTGGGGTAATTTACTCCTGTTCCCCGACCACTGGTCTAGCCAATCGGTACAGGTCCTTTTCTCCCTCCTTAGTGTCCAACCTGTCATACACCTTTTCTTTAGCCTTCGCTACCTCTCTCTTCACCTTGCGCCTTATCTCCTTGTACTCTTGTCTACTTTCTGCATCTCTCTGACTATCCTACTTCTTCTTTGCCATCCTTTTCCTCTGTATACTCTCCTGTATTTCCTCATTCCATCACCAGGTTTCCTTTTCCTCCTTCCTCTGTCCAGATGTCACGCCAAGCACCCTTCATGTTGTCACCCTTACTACATCTGCTGTAGTTTCCCAGCTGTCTGGTAACTCTTCACTGCCACCCAGTACCTGTCTCACCTCCTCCCTAAACTCAACCTTGCAGTCTCCCTTGTTCAACTTCCACCATTTGATCCATGGATCTGCCCTCACTCTCTTCCTCTTCTTGATCTCCAATGTCATCCTACAGACCACCATCCTATGCTAGTTAACTACACTTTCCCCTGCCACCACTTTGCAGTCTTCAATCTCCTTCAGATTGACTCTTCTGCATAGGATGTAATCTACCTGTGTGCATCTTCCTCTACTCTTGTACGTAACCCTAAGTTCCTCCCTCTTCTTAAAATATGTATTCACCATAGCCATGTCCATCCTTTTGGCAAAATCCACTATCCTCTGACCTTCTTCATTCCTTTCCTTGACACCATACCTACCCATCACCTCCTTGTCTCCTCTGTTCCCTTCACCAACATGTCCATTGAAATCCGCTACAATGACCACTTTCTGTTCCTTGGGTAAACTGTTCATTACTTCATCCAACTCATTCCAAAAATCTTTCTTTCTCATCCATCGCACACCCAACTTGCAGGGCATATGCACTAACAACATTCATCATCACACCTCCAATTTCTAGCTTCATAATCTTTACTCTATCTGACACTCCTTTCACTTCCAAAACACTCTTGACATACTGTTCCTTCAGAATAACCCCTACCCCATTTCTCCTCCCATTCGCACCATGATAGAACAATTTGAATCCACCTCTGATCCACCTGGCCTTACTCCCATTCCATTTAGTCTCTTGCATGCACAATATATCAACCTTCCTTCTCTCCATCATATCTGCTAACTCTCTCCCCTTACCAGTCATACTGCCAACATTCAAAGTTCCTACCCTCAGTACCACTCTCTTTACCTTCCTCCTCTCCTCCTGCCTCCAGACATGTCTCCCTCCTTTTCTTCTCCTCCTTCGGCCAACAGTAGCCCAATTTCCGCCATCACCCTGTTGGCTAACAGTACTGGTGGTGGTCGTGGTTAACCCAAGGCTCGACCAATCCAGTATGGAAATTTGTATTGTTGTCCAAATATTGATTTGGCAAAATTTTACACCGGATGCCCTTCCTGACGTAACCCTCCCCATTTATCTGGGCTTGGGACCGGCACGAAGAAACGCACTGGTTTGTGCATCCCCTGTGGCTGGTTTTCACGGAGTATGGTTAACGATACCTCTATATTACTTTCCATCCTCTGGTAAATTCATGAATAGTGCCAGTAAAAGAAACATTGGTTAACTGTTGTTTGAAATTCTTTCATGTTCAGGGTGCACAGCAAAGCACATTAATGGACATTGAAATTGCAAATTATGATCGTCTTGTTAAAGAACTGAATCAGAAGATTTCAGTGAAAGAGAAACAGATTGAGGAGGACATGGAGGAAATAAATATGTATAAGCAAAAACAAGAGAATCTGCACGAGGAAATAAGTAAGTATATATATTTGATGGTAGCCTTCATTGTTTCAGCTAAAACAATGGTTGAAATATATACAAGGTAGAAGTATAAAACTAAATGGAAAGTAGACAAGGCTAAATATTGATTGCTGCTGTGTATATTTTAGTTAGAAAGCTTGCACAAGGTTCATGCTGTAAAACAATAACAAATATAATTAAACCATATGCACTGATAAGATGAGTAAATAGGGGCAAAGCCATTTCAGGTTTTACATATGAGAAGAATAAGGTTGAAGGCAGCTGTTGACCTAATTGGAAGCCATTGTAAAGACTTAAGAACATCAACTCTTTATTGTTTCTGATTTATTTTAATCAACACTAAGAACTATATAGATGCATGTGATATACTTACAGTGTTTTTATAATTATAAGCCCATAAACTGTGGAATAATTTTGGGACTTGTAGAGGTCTGTACTTGCGACCTGACAGCAATAGGCTATTCAATCATTTTTTAAGCAATTAATCCAGTTCAGTGTCTGTGGATGTCTAAGCCTTTCCCACAAGCACTGGGTTCAAGATGGAAGAAGGATTCCTGAATGGAGCCCCCAGAGATGCTCAGTTACATACTCACAATCACGCTGAGCCAGTTTAGAGTTACCAGTTAATCTGAAACAGACTTTCGTATTTGGGAGGAATGCCAACATAATCCAAGGAATATCCATACAGATATGGATTGAAACTTATGTTGTTGTGAGGCAGAAGTGCTAAATACTTTGCTGAGCGAGTGTGTGCATACACATACATACACACATAGCAAAATCACTGAAATGGAAGAGAATTAAAAAGGAAGCTTTTTGACTTGGCAGTCACAGTGATGCATTATTCAGGCATATTGCCGTTGGTATTTAGGAGCCCCAGTAGCATTTTCTGACATACTTCGTTGAATGATTATTTGTTTGGAAGTACTTGGTGTTAGTATAGGAGACAAATGGTGTGCATCCTTGTTCATTGTTCACCGTGGCCACCCCCCATGACTTTTTGTCCCCTCTCAATTTTTTCAGCATCTTTGAAGTCTCTTCTAGAACAAGCTGAAGATAAAAACACTAAGATTAAGCAGCTTTTAGTTAAGACGAAGAAGGAGCTCTCAGATTCAAAAAAATGTGTAAGTGTTTACTGTTATTTTGTTTAAGTATTCTTCTTTTGAAACATCCCCATGTGGAAAACTGATGGCTATCAGCACATAGTGAGAAGTTAAATTCGGTACTACACTCGTTGCCACCAGCTCTGTCTGACTGTCACCTTAATATGACACACAGAATAGCAGTCTGACACCACCTGAGCTCACAAAAATAAACACTTATCACCTTTGTCAAACTCAGTTCTTTGTATCACTTTCAAATGCTTTGCCAAAGCATGTCTTGGTATGTTGTTGTTACTGTACAAATATCTGGAGCTATCATGATGCAGCCCTTTTCATCTATCATTGAAGTATTATATGTCAAGACTGCTGTGTGAACCTTTAGTGGAATTCCAAACAACCATGTACATCTAAACATTTCTGCACTTTCCATAGTGTGCATTCATACCTGTGGGTTCAGGTTTTTTTTGTTTTTTTTTGGCTTACCTGTGTCTTCCTCAGTGAATGGCCTATTTATTGTGTGTAGGTGCTCTTCCCAAAAGGTGAGTATTAAAACAGTGTTGTCGATAATGCAAATTAACCAGCTAGATGGGTATTACAGATTTAAATGGCTTTTTAACTCAGAAACAAATCAAGGTTTTGTCACGTACAATTATATAAACACAATGCAAATTGTAGTAAAATAGTTACAGAAAGTCAAGAAAAATACAGACATTTTAAAACGCAATAAACCTGCTCAAACACACACAAGAAATTCTGGCTTGGTTAATAAGAAAGATGAGAGATGCTGGCAATAAGATGGTAATCCTGCAAAGTTGTACCAAAGGTTTACATTTAGGTTGACCAACCAAAGGTTGATATTAAAATAGAGCAGGTCCAGTTTGTTGTGTCCACAGATGGAACATGGTGGTAGAAGTTTGGTCATTCTGATGTTTCCCTGGTTGAAGACACCAGCATTCTATGGACAGAATGATTCATTCATTCATTAGAGTTTTAGTATTGTGATTTTGTTTTTTTGATTTTCATTTGTAACCTTATGTAATCTTAGCAAGTCGGAGGCAGTCAATGTGACATACTCAGTGTCTCCCTCCAATTAGTTTGCAACTAGCTAGGGTAAAATCAAACTGTTTTGATTTTGTCTGTAGTCAGGGGAGCGGGCTTTGTGTGCAGGAGATCTGCTAAACAATGAATGCTCATCCAGAAGCACAATGCATAGAATGTAGCGATGATGAATAAGAAACATGCTTGTTTTGAACCTCACAAATAAAAAAGAAGCTTGTCTTTCTGATTATGTTTTATTTCTTGAAACAGGAAAAAAGCTTGTAATGTCCAAGGCTGACAAGGCAAAAAAAACATATTAATTGCCAGGGTCAAAGGCGCTTTGAAGAGCTGCATTTTAAGCTTCGTTGAATGGAGCTTATTTTGGTGTTAACACAGTGAAGTGTGGAAGCAAATATTGGGGGTTGACTACATTCTACAGGGTGGGCCATAAGTTTCCATACATAGGAAAAATAAACATTTTTTTTATGAAAAAACATTTTTATTTATAAAATATGCTCTGAATGACTTCCATTGTTTTGAAAACACATTTCAATACGTTTCCACCACTGCTGATGAACACGTATTAGCACAGCTGGAGTTATGCTTGTAATGGCGTCAGTGATATGTTCCCCAAGGTGATGTATGTTTCGTATCTTTTCCTGATACACCATGGCCTTCAAATGCCCCCAAAGATAAAAATCAAGAGGGGTGAGATCTGGGGATCTGGGAGGCCACTCCACAGGACCATGGCGACCAATCCAAGCATCCGGAAATTGCTGATTTAACCATTGATGCATGTGAATACCATAATGAAATGGAGCTCCATCTTGCTGGAAGTAAACTAGGAAGTTACCATCCTCGTTTAGCAGGGATGGAAAATTCTCTTCTTGCAACATATTAAGATGCTTTCCGGCATTAAAATTTCCATCGACAAAAATTGGTCCAATAATTCTGTCACCCCATATCCCGGCCCACACCATCTATTTACCAGCACCTTGCATCTTCGTTGGACTCATCCAGTGAGAGTTAGCATTACTCCACTAACGTACGTTTTGCAGATTAACCTCTCCATTGACGTAAACATTTGCTTCATCAGTAAACAAGATTTTGGTTGAAATGTTTGCATCCTCGTTCAATTTGCTTAATGCCCATTCACAGAATTCCATCCGTCTATCTGGGTCGTCTTCACTCATATGCTGTGCCATATGCAATTTGTATGGATGCTATTTATTTGCTTTCAAAATGCACCTGATACTCGATCTGTTGATACCACTTTCTGCAGACAACCGTCATGTACTTTTTGTGGGACTCCATGTAAGTTCTGAGAGTATCGTAGCTGTTGTGCCTTCATCGATGGCTGTACTTCTTTGACCACATCTCGGTTGATCTGTAACACTTCCAGTGTTTTGAAACTTTCTAATAAGTTTTGCCAAAGTGTCGTGTGTGATGTTTGTTCCATGTTTGCTGTTAAATTCGATTGCAACCATGTGACTGCTTCCTGACCCGGCCATCAGTATGATTTCAATTCGTTGCTCTTTATTCAAATGCATTTTTTAGGTTATCCGAAATATAAAAAATAAAATGTTAAAAACCATATGTATAGAGAATCTGTAGTCTCTTTCTAATCTGTTAACTGAGACATGAGTTTTTATATGTAATAACGTATTTTATGATTTTTCCTCCAGGAAGCTGATCAGTTGATTGTCCATGCAGGTTTGAAAGGGGAGCTGGAGGCATGTCAGCAGCAGCTAGAAGACTTGAAGGTATGCTGATTTCAAGGAGTCTTGTGACTTCAGTACTGTATCTTTCTTGTTCTAGCCTGGTTACAAACTCCAAGAATCCTGACAATTTCACTTTTTTGCATTAAAGTTCATAAATCTTTGTTCCCTTTTTTGTATAGGTTTTGATAGACATTTGTATTCTCTGTATATATTTTGGTTGTGTCAATAATGTTATACTGTGACTCATTCTGTAATAATTTACTAGTCACTTCTGTGTAACACTGCCTTCTAATTTCCAAAGTATTTTTTATTTTTTTTTTTACCAAGTATATGTATTATATATTACTTTGCTTTGGTTTTTAAACACTTGGACATTTATGAACACAACAGCAAAGCTGTATCTGAAACTACCAAATGGTTTCTGAGGGGGATGAGTGCCATCAGGATGCTACACGGCAACTTAAAGTTCTCCAAGACACCTCCACACTAACGGGGCATGCATTTTGCATGCCAGTATGAAGAGACGGGTATTTTGTGGATGGGAAATGTTAATGGACTAGGAGAATCAAAAGTGTACTGGATAGGTTTACCAATGCAAAATTGAGTGAATAGTACCTTATTAAGATGTCTGTGCGTATTCATATACTGTAGGATTCCATGGGTAATGGTAACCCATCAAATGCTAGTGTTGTCATAAAGGACATAAAGCACCTGCACTAGCACCATATCTCCACACCAGAATGTAGCAGTAGACAGTGACTCTACTGTAAGAGTTAGAAAGAGAATATTCATCATGGAAACTGGCTTAGAGGGAGAGCTGCCTTTGCCTTAACCTGTTGCCTCTGCAGTGAAAGATGTGATACTTGTCGGGTAAAGTGTAGGTACAAAGGCTCATTGGCCATAGTAAGAGTCTAGAGCAGTGTGAGTGAGAGGGCAGATATAAATGGGAAAGGCGCTATATAAATGTTTATTATTATTATTATTATTATAAAGGAAGTGCTTTGGGTGTGGTAGTGGAGATGTGGGCAGGAAGGGAATTCATCCCATTAGATAAACGGGGGTCCAGGCCTATTTAGTAAGGCCTGGAGGGCAGCATGTTCTGTATATTGAGTTCTCATTTTGTTTACGTCTCTCAAGTGCTTTTATTTTATATTGTAAACAATCCAATTTAATGTCTGTGACTTCCTTTATATTATGGGTGTGGAGAGATACCAGGTTGCTGCTGATGTTCACATACATACTGTATGTGAAAGCGTGTATTTCCAAAAAAGACTGCAGATAATTAAGTTGTAGCAATGATAATGCATGCATTTTATAATTTGTAGCAGGTTCAAGGCATTATATAAAATTGATAATTAGACTGTTTATAATAATAATAGTGCATGTTATTTAAAACACTCTCATTAATATAGATTTGGCCACTCCCTTAACCTCTTCTGTAGTTTGTGTATTTACTTATCAAACCATATTCATAGCAGGTTGTGATTCAGCTTCTCCTTCTTTGTCTTCCTTACTTTTTGCTTTTGCCACTTTTTTATTGTCTCACACTATTGTGCTGTAGTTTCCTGGCCCTGTAAGTTTCTGTGCATATGGAAGTCTTTAGCAAAGCATTTAAATCCTGTTGTGTTTTTGCCTGCTGTTGAGATTTTATTATATATTAATCAGCTGAAAGATGAAGAAAAAGAACAAGAATCTCTGTTCCTTAAGTTAAACATGAAAAAATTGCATATCTAAAGATGTAATGCAGAAATTATATTTAAAGATTTAGGAAGTACTTTTAATTGAAGGCATAACTTTCAGCATGGAACATAGTTTTCAATATAACTACAATGTCTGTCTAAGGAAGAAAGAAGAACAGGGGGAAAAATGGATAATTTTTTTTTTTTTCTTTCAATTCTTTTGCATTTATATAGCGCTTTTTCTCACTACTCAAAGCGCTCAGCAATTGAAGGTTAAGAGCCTTGCTCAAGAGCCCAACAGAGCAGAGTCCCTATTGGCATTTACGGGATTCGAACCGGCAACCTTCTGATTGCCAGTGCAGATCCCTAGCCTCAGAGCCAGCACTCCACCTGTAGGGACTGGTTTGGTATTTCAGTAATAAGTATCACCCATTAGTTAAATTGTACATCCACATGGAGTCTGAGCCAGTCTGCAATGTACAGCAAAGAGTTCATGGGGTGTCAGTCCAATACAAAGTACTGATCAGTAACATGCTTTTTGGAAATAGGAGTCTGCTTGTTTTTTTTAATAAATTATAAATTGAAGTGTATGTTTATTTTTAGTTCTACATTGTGTATGACATGACCAGTATGTAAAAATCGACAGTCTGTATGTAATACATTTTAATGCTCAGCTTTTTTGTTTAGTTCTATCAAACTGGAGATTAATTTAAATACATATATATTTTTTTTCTCTCTTCCAGCTTCAGTGTGCCGATCTTACCGCAGATAAACACAAATTACAAGAACAGTTGAGGACAATGGCAGAGCAACATCATCGTGCAACCAATGCGTTTCAACAGAAAATCACAGCTCTGCAGGAAGAGTGCAATACTGCTAAGGTACAGAATAGGAAGACCAGACAGACATACTTGATAGTTCTTTGCTATTTTGTAAAGAGGTGATAAAATTGTCTTTAAAAATTTAATGGCTGCTTTCATGCTTTTAGCATGGTCTGTTTTTTTTTTTTTTTTAAACAAATATTTTAATGAAAATTTACCATTTGCAAAAATAAAATAAATACTAAGTTAGGTTCAAGGTGGTGTTAGTAATTAATAGTTACATCAAGGGAAAAAATACAACATTCTGCTTTTAATTCTCTGCTTTTATGGTTAAAAGTATAAGCATATTGTATAGTCAGTGGTATCCTCTGATTAGTGAAATTTCTTATGGTCTTATAAAGTGTGCTTGCTGAAGCTTTGTTGTCAATGCATGCTTGTATTCCTTGCCAAAACATTTAAAAATAAAGCTGCCAAAGTGGCTGTTCAGAGTAGTGCCATAGGGGAACCATTTGGTTCCCAAAACAACCATCCATGTGAAGGCTCCAGTAGAAAAACCCTTTGTTTATGTCGATCTGTAACAGGTTTCATTAACATGCATGAATAGATTATAACAGATTTGAGAAATACCAGTGGATTCATGATTTGAAAAGGTGAAATGAAATATTTCTTTGTCAGTGTTGTCGAAAATACTGAAAAAAGAAGAATATTGAGCCATTGTTATATGTGAAATTCCAATACCACCGTCCTTTCTTTGCAACTATAGGTGGTGTCCACATGTGCCTTCTTCAGAGCATCATGGTTAACTAAAAAAACTCTTAACAGAAGAGCTTCCTTTATCGGTTAGGCATACTTATATAACACATTCTAATATACAGTATTTTATTATATTAGCAATTAATTATTATTAATTTATTATTATATTTTCATCAATCTGCTTTATATAGAATACTCCACAAACACACCTCTTAATTAAGCATTTTGTAAAGTCCCAAACTAGTTAAACATTAAAAGTCGTAGGTATAAGAAATAAGACTTCTCAGATGTAACACTGTTCTCACACAACAAGCACAAAGTTGAATGTTGGCATATGATATCAATTTGTAATCCAAAATGTGTTGGTTCAATTGAAGTGAGGATGTCCTAGCATAACAGAAAGGTAAGTTTCAAGCACTTTTCTCCTCACAGTCATGCAATACTTCTATGAGGGACCATATAAATCCAGTCAAGTGCCATTAAAGATTCATTATTTTTAAGGGTGCACATAAGCCCCCTAAGGCCATTGCTGATTCTGAGCTGGTCAGTGTAATGGCTCTCTAAATCTAGGAAAAAGATAGAAATCATCCCTGGCATTATGTTGATTTTTAGCCCCAATTTTTTATCAAAGGGCATGGTACATTAACTTTGCAGCTCTGTCATCAAAACACTTAGTGCAGATGTTTGGTTGCTATGTTGTCAGTCACAATACTTTTTTTCCCAGACATTGACTCCTAAAATATTTTCCACATAATGTAGCTGTATTTGCCTTTGATATCAATGATGAAATGAAAGACATCGTTATCTCAGCACTGTAGCAGTCCTACTGCCTGGTTCAGTAGCAACCAGATATGTTAGTATGGTAAATCAGCTGATGATACTGTGTCCATTGTAGCTATATAGCCAGTTGATATGTTGTAATCAAAGTAGTATTACTTTAAAAGCAAAGAATATTAGGAAGTTACCAAAGAAGGTACGCAGATGGCAGATATTCAATTACTGTATCCCAAGTGTAATCATACGTTTGCTTTGCCCTTCCCATGTGCAGCTTGGAAGGTTAAGGTTTTAAAGAGCCAGTATATATTGATTTACCATTTTATAGGGGGTTGATATGCACAAGCTAAGGGACATAAAATAAAACTTAATTACAAAAGTGACATTGTGACTAATATTCCCATAAGGATTAATAGCAGATGATGAATTGCTTGCCTTTTCCTTTAATAGAAGGGAAGACTTTTTAGATTGTATTTCTGCTCTTTTCTTCAGTGCATATCATTTGTAATAATTTATTGTGCAAAGTAAATCAGTAAAGCTGTAATTTATTTAAGAACAAATGTTATTATGCAGTAATGATCATTAAAGTTGGTTCAAGGCGAAGTCAATTAAAATTAATGTAAATTTTTAGTTTGGTTAATAAGAGAGATTTTGATTTCATACATACTTATTTGTAGTTTTTAAGCTGTTGGAAGCAGTACTTTCCACTTTCAGTTTTTCTTAGAATAACAAGCAAGGGTATTTTTGGGGAGGTTGGTGCGGAATAATTTCATAGTCAGTGTTACATATAAACAGGGTTTATACATCTGCCAATTACTTTTTTTGTCACTACTTAATTTTTTGTAAATGTGTTGACCTTTAAATAAATGAGCTATTATGGTCATAGTGGTGGTACTATAGGTGCATTTCTACCTCACAGTAAACTAAATCCCACTTGTGGAGTTCCTATTTGATTTTTCTTCTTAATCAACATGCACTGGTTTCCTCCAACAACCTATGGTTTTTTTTTTTTTTGTTTTGTTTTTTTTAGATATGAGTAGGATTCCAAGCTTAGGTGTATTCTGCACTGAACTGATAATATCCCACTTAAGGATGATTTTTCTTTTTATGTCATACTCCTCCTTGCTCTCAGCATAAGCCAATGTGCTATCATGGAAGTCCAGAGCAAAATTCTATAGGGAAAGAGAATCTTTTATTAGACAATACTACTAAATTTATTATACTCTAGAAACATGAGGAGCTAGATTGCATTTAAAACCACAAATGTGAAGTAGCACTGATTGATACCTCAACTTCTGAGTTTATAACACAGTGGCAAGGCATTTTATACAATGTGAAGATCAAAGTACACCCCATGAAATGTTCTTTCTTTTTTAATGTATATGTACATATCAAGATTTGATTTTTCATTCAAACAATATCTTTACCTTTGCAGTAATTTATTCAACTAAAAATGAACAGATATGCCCTTTCCTTCCTTGAAAAAAGTAGGTGCCCCTACTTTTACCTCTATTAGCTGGTATTGCTCCCCAAGGTGGTTTCTGGAAGTGTCTAGCAGTCTTTGACATCGGCTGACAGAAAAATGTCTCCACTTCTTTGTGCAGAATTCTTTTAGTCATGTGATGTTTGAATGGTGTCTTGCACGTACAGCCCATTTCAAATCCTTCTACAGTATCTTGATAGGATTTGGATCTAGGCTTTGAATTGTCATTCCAGAACCCTCCATTTTTTCTTTTCAGCCATTCCCTGGTGGACTTACTATTATGTTCAGACTTACTGTCATGTTACAAGGTCCAGTTTTGGTTGAGCTTCAATATTCTGATAGATGGTCACACATCGTCCTTATGCACCCCTGTCATAATGAATAATTCATAGTGAGTTATATGATGGTGAGCTACCCAGGCCCTGATGCACCACAGCATCCCCAGGTTATAACTCTTTTCCACCACCATGTTTTACAGTTGGTACTTGGTTCTTCTGTTCAAATGCTGCATTTGGTTCTCTCCAAACATGTCTTCTGATACTGTGGCCAAATAACTCAAAATATTGTCTTTACTTCATCTGTCCAGAGCATATTGTTCCAGAAGTCCTTGTCTTTACCTAGATGTTTAAGGGTAAACTTTAGTCTTGCCCTGATGTTCTTCCTGGACAGCAAAGATTTCCTCCTGGAGCAGCTCCTATGTAGATCTAATTATTGCAGCCTCTTTTTAATGGTAGACTTGTGCACTTTGACATTAGCAGTGGCAAGAGCTATCTGTTGGTCCTGTGATGAAATTCTGAGGTTCATAGAGACTTCTTTCAGCATCCTTCATTCTGCTCTCAGACTGAACATGCTAGGGCAGCCTGGCCTGGACAGGATGGCAGTTGTTTGAAATCTTCTTCACTTGTAGATGATCTTTTGGACAGTGGAATGGTTGATTTCCTATTGTTTCAAGGTCTTTTTAAATCCCTCCCCAGACTCGTAGGTATCTGGAACCTTCATTCCAAAGGCCTCAGAGAGCTGTCTGGACATGGTGGTAACACACACTGCAACAACGAGGAGCAAAACAAACTAAATGTGGTTTAAATAAGACAAGTTCAGAGAAGATCCTCTCTAGTAATGTCCTAGTAAATTGCACCTGATCTTGTGCACTTAATTTCTATTTGAGGTATTTCAAGTAGTGATGATTGTAGGGGTGTGCATACCTTTCCACATGTGAAATTTGCATTTATTTCTGTTTAAGTTATAAATTGAACTACAAAATGGAAATGTAACATGTTGTTTGTTATATCACTTTTATCTATTGATAACATTTAAATGAAGGTCAAATGTACATAAGACAATGTTTAAAAAAGCAAAAAAACAACATAATTTCATGTGGCGTGCTTATGTTTTTGACACGACTGTACTTCAGAGAATTTCAAGTTCAGCACTATGGCTGCTGGTTTTTGTCCCTTCCAGTTTCTTGTTTTAATTGGAATCCTCCATTAATTAAGCAAGCTGTTGTTTCCCAGTTTCTCTTTTCTTGTGTCATTGCGAAACTTATTTCAAGTTAACACTTTTGAAGCTATATTTTGCTTAGATTTATTTTCTTATGAAAATGAAGCATGCTAAAAGTGTCTTTAGGGCATCACATGCTAAGTGTTTTGCTTTCCTATTCAAACTATTGTCATGATAGATTATAGCCTACAATAAATCACCATAAAACTAAATTCATTTTTGTTTCTGGCACCTAAATGTCCGAGCTACCACAGCAGTTATATTTATTCTATTTAATTTCAGGAAGAACAGGCTTCAACAGCAGCAGAGTTTGAAAATTACAAAGTCCGTGTTCACAATGTGTTGAAGCAGCAAAAGAATAAGTCCTCATCACAAAGTGAAAATGATGTATCCAAACAGGAAAGGTGAGTAAAAAAATGAAGCCAAAGAAATATTTTTCATAAGCATTTATTTTAGTTTGATCAAATTAAAACAAATATTTGCATGAAGTAGGCTGAAATTTTACTATTAAAAAAATAATTGTTTTTGCTTAAAATATAATTCATAACATCTGACCATAAAGTAAAAATACCACTTAAGTCAGATTGCCTGCATGGAAAATAAAATATATATATTTATTCAGTGGTAATGATCTTCCTGTGCTCATGCCAACAATCTGAGTACCACTTTAAAGTGAGCAGTGGCTTTTCATGTGCCTGTTGTGTAAACATATTACTTTTTAAAGGGATTTTCACACTCCTGAGTTCATTTGCTTTGTACCAGATCAGGAGATAATGAGTAACTTTGTTTCCATCTTCAGTTATTTCCGGTGTGTATCACGCATTAAACCTGAAGTAATAATGGGTAAAAAGCATCATAAAGATTCTATAAGACCTGTGCTCACACCCTCACTTGAGAATATTTAATTCATATTTACTACAAATCATGAAAGTTAATGTGCCTAGAAGTGCAACTGCACAGAGAGGACGCCTCACCTGTGTATGGTGGTGTGGATTAAAGGGTTTGATTGTCAGTCGCGAAGGGCATTTATTTCTCTCCAACTCTGTATGTGTTTGCCTTGATCTACCCACCCACAAGTGAGTCTGCAGCACCCAAAAACACCTTCTTTTTAATGTGATCAACTGCTACCTGATCTAATTTTGAGAAAAAGAGACCTTGAAGCAGAATCAGCTGCTTGGATTGATCAGATTCACAGATACTTATGCGAGTGGTTTCTTGCAAACTTGTAGACACTTGTAGATTTTTGTACTGAAATTGCCAAATTACTATTAGAAATGTTTCCTTTAATCCACAGTATTTCCTGTAGTTAAAGTTGTTTCATATTTGGGTTCAGGTTTGATTGTTGGTTAATTGAGGCCACCATTTCAAGGTCAGGCACAGCTGCTTTTGTTCACACCAGAGTGTGGTCAGCAAACAAGCCAGACAATGGGGGAAATCGCACCCCAGTATTGAGGAGGGCAAAAAAAAAAAAAGTGCTTCAAATGAACTATGTGTGGAAGCGCTGCAGACTGCATGCCCAAATCAAAGAATTAAAATATGTAGCCTCTAACCATATCATTGGGCTTTTTATCTTAGCAGGGAAGAATTATTGTCAGGAGCACAGAGAAAGTATCCAACCAACATGCAACACATCAGCACTGTCTCACATAAGCCTTTTTTCCCTTTTTAAATATTCTAGCATACGGCGGTGTAAGAATAGGAACGGAAAACGGTGAGAAAGGAATTCAGAAATCAAGTAGAAATGAATACTTCTTGAAAGACGCAGTGTGCATGTAGAATTTCCGGCCAAGTAGGATTATATGTGAAGTAATAAATAAATCAGACTTTCCGAATTTATGTACTATGGCCATGGCATCCTGATAGTTTTGTTGCATGTATCTTGGACTTCCTGGAAATGTAGATGGTAATATGATCATTTTGCCTACACGTATGTTATTTTCAGCGTTTGCTTGCAGTGCGTCTGTATTCAAACATTGTATTGTTCCACGTGCAGATCTTGTTGATGTAATCTGAGATAGTTGAGACGCGCGTCCTCTGTTTTAACATACGCATCTACGACGTACTTTTGGAATAGTTTGCCACTGTGCAAAATACTAAATGTATTCCTCATTGCTAATCTGTACGCATAAAATTGGCATTGAGTAAGCCTTATTCGCTTGATGGTTCTTTTATCGGGAACATGTTGTAAATCTTTGTGCCAGCCAATGTCTCCATAAGGGAATAAAAGTGGGTAAACCATAGGATCGCAATTCATATTGAGCGTGGAAATCTGTTTACAGGAGTTGCATATGGGATAGATACAAATGTCCCCTTCGGCAGGCGTTTCGCCATCTTCTCTGACGAAAATCACTGCAATGTTGGGGCATTGTATCGTTGTAAATCCTGCCCAGGGTTTAACTTGAAAACCATTCGTACAGATGCTGTTGGATTGGACTGAGCGATTTCATGCATGTGTTTGTGTCATTTAGCGAAGGGGTTGATGGTTCTGAGCATGAAATCAAGCTGGAGAAGTACATTTTCGCTGCATGCAGAGTTTGCTTTATTTTGTAAGCGTACTTCAGTAGCTTGCACTGTGTCAAAAACATACAACTGTCCATATCCTGGAGAGGTAGAAGTGTTAGCGTATAGTGGAGAGATTTGGTAATAAATTTGCCCGTGTATTTTAAAATGGTATGGTCCATGGCCAGGAGGTTGAGTTATCTATGCACCCATGGAAGCAAACGCTAGAGAAGAGTTGTATTCTCAAATGTGTTCATGATAATTTTTAGCTTCTGATGTTTGCTGTGTAAGAAGCTGTTGTAAAGACACAGGTGGCTCCCACAAAGGTGGTAAAGTTACTTTACTGTTGTGGCAGCATCTCAAGTACTTGGTGGATGTATTACGCTCAGCATGCCAGTATAGTGCATGACATGGAAGATGACGAATAGGAATCGAGAAATGCTGTGCCGGCTGCGTGTGGGCGGGACCGGTTTTGAAGTGGAAGCAAGACGAACCAGAAGAGAAATATACTGTATATAAGAGATGCAGTATGTTTAAATAACAAGTATATTATGGTAAAGAAATACTACATTATTTGAAACTAGCCAACCCGCGGCATAATTATTTATTGATGGGTGAACACTTCCTGAAAGACACAGTTGTCCAAGTGGGGTGGGTTTGAGGATACGACTGTAAGTGAATGAAAAGATGGAACTCTGGAGAGAGCAACATACAATTGTTCGTGACTGAAAAATGGTTTTGGCAGATACAGGCATATCTTTTTGAAAGTTTGGCCCTGTGCCTTATTAATTGTCATTGCGAAGGCCAATCTAACAAGAAATTGTCTGCGTGTAAAAGTAAAAGGCAAATTTGAACCTGATGGGGTCAGGGATATCTTGGAAGTGAATGGTGATAGTAGCTGGATGCATTTGGGACATCGCCACAATTTCTGCCTCGCCACCATAAACTCTGGAAGTATTCATGTAATCAGCGTATTGTTGAGCAGACTGTATGACTATGCTTCCGTGACTAAGAACAATGCTCTGTCGTGTGTAGCCCATGGTCTTAAGAGTTGGCGGGCGAGGCTCTGTCGTGCATACCCCATGTACACTGCCTGCTCATGCCTCGAGAGCGAGGGTGGACGCAGGAGGAGGGTTTGAGTTGGCGGGCGGGGCTCTGTTGTGCGTATCCCATGGTCTCTGTCTTCCATGCCATGGTCGGCTGCTTAGTGAATTGTTGGCGGGCGTGGCTCTGTCTTGCGTGCGTTTTGCTTGCCATGGACTTAGTGAATTATATATATAGATTATCATCCTTGCATTCAAAATGAAATCTATAAAACTAAAATGTTTCACAGTCTACAGTTTCTGCAAGATCACTCCTGTAACTTTATAACATGCAGTATGGATACTGCCATAAAACTAAATGTGTGCATCAATAGTCACTTTAATACTAGTGTGGCTTGGAAGTAGTGAGGATAAAAAAGTGATTTTTTTATTTATTAATTTTTTTGCATATTAGTAGTGGTCATATCCCATAAGATAAGCCAGTTATATAAAGTGGGCAATCAAGTGAACACCTTTTTTCTGACATTTGCCAAAATCTACCCTAAAAGTACAGTACTTTTTTTTTTACGGTATTATACTTCACGTGATAATATGTGTAGCTAAGACACATGAAGTGACTTACTCAGGGTCACATAGTCATTCTGTGTTTATAACTGAACCAGAAACATTTTCATCACAAACAGTTAAGTACCTTAATCAGAGGTGGATTAAAGCCTCTGATCAAGAGCTCACGAGAGATCATAAACAAGGGAAGAATAAAATAAGTAACAGAGAACCAGACATTTTAAGTAGTAGAGTTTCGACGTAAAATGAGGAACTAAGGGTCACGTTATGGTAGATTGGGAGGCAATATTATTGAATTAACATTGTTGGAAATGTTACTTGTAAAAGTAACATAGTTACATTACTCTTACCTACAAAACATTTAACTAAATTTGTTATACAGTGTAGTTATTTATTGTAAATGCGTTGCAAATGGTGCATTTCTTTTCCGATACTTTTTCTCCTTTTGTAGGAAAAACTGCACATTTCATTGGCCTGCATTTGTTATTAAATCCAAAGTCCTTATAAAAATTGTAATGAAACTGAGCAGAAACAGAGCTGAACTTCATCATTTTAATATGCTTTATAATTACATTTAGCCCTTCATGTAAATGATATCTATCCCCTTTTTCATCCCCAATGCAAACTCACAAAGATTTGAGGTATGAACATTAGCCACTGTGCCACCCGATCACATATGTTTCAACACTGTATTAAAAGTAAACTGACAATTAATAGATTTCTGTTACTGGATTGTGCACAACACATTGTTTTTTGAACTGGTGTGTAATTTGAACCCTGCAAAGGACCATCATACTTCCACCATGTTTGCTTCTTTCCTTTTACACCCAGACTTACTGCGACGATCAGTAGCTTCCTGTGACTCTAAACTGGACTAATTAAATTTACCCCTCAGAACATGTGTGGTTTATCACCATCTATTTCAAATTATTACTATTTATTTTATATTATTTATTTATCTGTTATAGTGGTGTACTGTACCTGTCTTGCACTTGTGCCGTGTTTATGTATATTCTGTACTGTGGTCCTAGGGAATGTTTTTCATGCCATTGTATGCTGCAATACTGTGTATGGATGGTATGACAAAGCCACTTGACTTTAGATGTATACTTATAAATTTGGTTCACTTCATTTCTCTTGATTATACTCTATGCATGTGCTTAACCTCTTCCTAACTAGTTATCACCAGACGGTCAGAGCATGCACATGCATGATGATACAGCAACAGCTCCAGGCAGTGTCTTTGGGGGTAAAAGGCAATACTTCTGCAAAATAATGCTGTATTTACAGTGAGCTTCTTTAGTAACACTGAAACATTTTAAGTAACACGGATAATTTTATTTCAGTAAAATAAGCATTATGTTAGGTTACTCATTACTTTTAATGTTTCCACCAGCATTGATGAACAACAAACTGCTTTACAGTCTTGCTTTAACCACTAAACCACTGCTCTGCC
This sequence comes from Erpetoichthys calabaricus, assembly GCF_900747795.2. Lineage (NCBI taxonomy): Eukaryota > Metazoa > Chordata > Cladistia > Polypteriformes > Polypteridae > Erpetoichthys > Erpetoichthys calabaricus. The sequence goes on along the minus strand of NC_041397.2, from coordinate 291,293,808 downwards.
AGCAGCCGGAAATCACTACAGAGAGTGGTAAAGGCAGCAGAGCACATCACGGGCAAGAGTCTTCCTGCCATTGAAGACATTTACCTCCATCGGTGCCTGCGTAAGACAAGCAGCATCATAAAGGACCACAGCCATCCAGCACGCCAGCTGTTCTCCTTGTTACCGTCTGGCAGACGATACAGGAGTCTGGCTGCTCGGACTACAAGACTTAAGAACAGTTTTTATCACCAGGCCATTCGACTCCTCCACAGCAACACCTGAACACTTACATACACTTACATTACATCTACATTGCACTACTCACACACAAACTGTACCTGCACACACTCTGAATACTGACTAGAACATGCATCTGCACTTTATGGAATATGCATCTGTACTTATAAAACATTATCTGTGCAATAACTGTCATTTGTACTTGCTGCTCATCCAACTCCTATTGCTCTATAACTTCTTTTATACGTACACATTTTATTTTATATGGCTTGTCTATATTTAACTTGCAAATTTTTTTTTTTTTTTTTTTTAATTATTTTTTTTAGCTTTATTGGATCTAGGCTGAGTGACTTGTTTTTCTCGTCATACACATTTCATTGTATGTTGACCCTGTGTTAACCTATATATGACAAATAAACCTAAACCGTAATACAATGACATAAAAACATGCTCGATTAGCTGGCATATTAATATATGTTTTTGATTCTTATATCTTTATCATATACAGTATATTGAACAATCTTGAACATTATTTTGAATTTGATTGCGGTTTGTAAAGCATCTTGTAAGGCTGTGTTGTATAAGATGCAGTATTGGATAGATATTAATTGGTATTTTCCAGTGAGCTCCTCAAATATATATATATAAAATACAGTAATCCCTCCTCCATCGCGGGGGTTGCGTTCCAGAGCCACCCGCGAAATAAGAAAATCCGCGAAGTAGAAACCATATGTTTATATGGTTATTTTTATATTGTCATGCTTGGGTCACAGATTTGCGCAGAAACACAGGAGGTTGTAGAGAGACAGGATCGTTATTCAAACACTGCAAACAAACATTTGTCTCTTTTTCAAAAGTTTAAACTGTGCTCCATGACAAGACAGAGATGACAGTTCTGTCTCACAATTAAAAGAATGCAAACATATCTTCCTCTTCAAAGGAGTGCGCGTCAGGAGAGAGAGGAAAGCAAACAAATCAATAGGGCTGTTTGGCTTTAAGTATGCGAAGCACCGCCGGTACAAAGCTGTTGAAGGCGGCAGCTCACACCCCCTCCGTCAGGAGCAGGGAGAGAGAGAGAGACAGAGAAAAACAAACAGTCAAAAATCAATACGTGCCCTTTGAGCTTTTAAGTATGCGAAGCACCGTGCAGCATGTCGCTTCACGAAGCAGCTGAACACAGAAGGTAGCAACGTGAAGATAATCTTTCAGCATTTTTGGATGAGCGTCCGTATTGTCTAGGTGTGCGAACAGCCCCCCTGCTCACACCCCCTACGTCAGGATCAGAGAAAGTCAGCGCAAGAGAGAGAGAGAGAGAAAGTAAGTTGGGTAGCTTCTCAGCCATCTGCCAATAGCGTCCCTTGTATGAAATCAACTGGGCAAACCAACTGAGGAAGCATGTACCAGAAATTAAAAGACCCATTGTCCTCAGAAATCCGCGAACCAGCAAAAAATCCGCGATATATATTTAAATATGCTTACATATAAAATCAGCGATAGAGTGAAGCCGCGAAAGGTGAAGCGTGATATAGCGAGGGATCACTGTATATCAAGGTGTAACAAATCAGCTGGGCTTGCTTTGTTGGAGATTTTAATTTTTTTAGCGCTTCATTCATGTTCTTCTTTTATCTATAACCATTAGAGAATATTTAGAAAAGGTGATGGAACAGCTCAAAGCTAAGTTGCAGGAAACTCAGAAGAGCCTGAAACTGAACACAGATGATCTCCAGACATTGCAGATGGAACATGACACTTTGTTGGAGCGTCACAACAAGATGCTGCAGGAGACTGTAGCCAAAGAGGCTGAACTGCGGGAGAGGTATAATCATGCCCTTTTACAAATTATATGTTCTGCATTAACCTTCTATTTTTGTTTCTTTTCATTAGAAACTGTCTTAAATTATCCTGCTCTATCCATCAGGATTTGCAATAGCATTTAGTTGTCCTGTCAGTTTCTTGTGCTGTGTTATGGAGATTTATTTCTCCATTACTGAATATTTTTCCTAAAGATTATTGTCAGATCTTCGCCCAGAGCAAAATAATTTATAAAAGTAATCTAAAGTACACTGCTGCCACACACTTTGGACACTATAAATTTATGGATTCAAGTTATGCAACTATCATTGCATTGAATAAAATAGTATATTTGTCCTAATAGATTTTACAGCTAGATATACCATATTTGCAAGAATTAACTGCAGTCATATTTTTCTGTAGTTATTAACATTTCAGAGCATTGCTTCTCAAGCTACGGGCCGCAGGCTAACGCGTTTTAGGTCACGCAGGGTCCTGACTCCCTGTTTTATTCAAAAGGAAAGGGTTGTGTACAGTTTGTGAAGTGCCGCAGGCAGCTTTGGCAAACAGCATTGCTCCGCAATGACTGTCATTGGTGATTGTCCTGAGGGGACCAGCATTGACCGTCGCCAGTGATTCTCCAAGTGGGACCCCACCAAAGAAAGAAACCCTCACAATGACTCTTTGGCAGTGATTCTTCAAGGAGAACTTATCCCCTTTCCCCTCAATCTGACAGTCATCCTGGGCCAGGTCTCGGAGACGCTGAGAAGGGCAAGATTTGGTCACGAGAAAAAAATGTTTAAGAAACATTGTTTCAGAAGTATTGTCTATTCAGATCAGGTTATGGCCTACACACCTTTGCATTTGCAGCGTCATACGTGTTATGTTTCTAGCTTTTAAGAATTTATTGCTCATTTCAGATCATGCCAAAATATCTCAAGGCATTTAATGTCTGGACATTCACCATGTGTCCTAGTGTGATTGTATTTATACTTTCCAACTGTTTAATACACAGACCTGAACAGTGTGTCTCAAATCACCAGAAATCACAGCCCTTATATGCTTACATTCACCAGCCTGTCACATATCACCCTTTTGTCTTATATCTGTGAGCTCAAGTGACAAGATGGAGCACCAAAACAAGCAGGAGAAAATGTTTACATTTATGCATAACATCCTCTGACTTGAGGTTCAAAATGTGCCTAAAACAGAACCAAGGTGAAATGTGTGTGACTAATCAGACCAAATAAAACACTTCTTCTAGCTTGGAGTCTAGGCACGCACTATGCTTAGATTGCCAAGTGGCTCTTCGTGGTAAGCTGATCAGACTCCTGAACCGGCATGGTCTCTGGTTGGAACTGGTGAAATAAGAGAGATCTCTAGGCTTCTCTTTAGACTCTGAATTTAAGCCTATTTTGTGCTTCCTTCATGGACCCTTTCTGACAGTTGGGCCAACTCCACTGTCATGTTCAGGCCTTGTGCCCTTTGACCAGTCCTGTTTTGGCACAACTTGTGTCCTTGGAACTGCTACTACCTCAGCTTCTCACTGTAGCCCTGGAGCTAGATCAAATGTGTGTTTTTGTTCTTGCACGTGTGCAACATCCATGTTCAGGTTGCTGCTTATTAGTTCTTGCTGATTATGATCTGATATCCCCCGAGTAGAGAAAACATAATAAGATGACCTGGTATGTAGTGAGTTGAACAGGTTATATGAAACGTTTTTCTTCTAAATGTTGCACGTTTTTCTCAATACATGCATCTTATTACAGACATGTCTTAATATTATACAGTATGCAAAATATGTAAACAAGTGTTAAAAAGTCTATCGTCATGTCACTATGCAATTAAACAATTTCAAGCATCAAATGTTTGAGTTTGTGGAGTAGACAATTTGTTAAACCAGAGAAAAAGACAAACTGTACTAAATATTTTAAAATCTATTCCAATTACAGTTAAGCATTGTGTATGAATTACAACAGTGCTCCATTGCCACCAGCAGCCCACATCTATTAATTCCAAGTGTAGTCTGACATTCTTGTTGGTAGGAGGCATAGCCTTTAGTAGCTTGTGTAGGTAAATGTGGCTTACTGGTCAAACCTCAAGAAGATTAGTGTTACAGTATCTCACAAAAGTGAGTACACCCCTCACATTTTTATAAATATTATATCTTTTCATGGGACAACGCTGAAGATATGACACTTTGATACAATTAAAGTAGTCCGTGTATCAGCTTGTATCACAGTGTAAATTTGCTGTCCCTTCAAAATAACTCAACACACAGCCATTAATGTCTAAACTGCTGGCAACAAAAGTGAGTACACCCCTAAGTGAAAAATGTCCAAATTGTGACCAAAGTGTCAATATTTTATGTGGCCGCCATTATTTTCCAGCACTGCCTTAACTCTCTTGGGCATGGAGTTCACTAGAGCTTCACAGGTTGCCACTGGAATCCTCTTCCACTCCTCCATGACGACATCACGGACCTGGTGGATGTTAGAGACCTTGCGCTCCTCCACCTTCCGTTTGAGGATGCCCCACAGATGCTCAATAGGGTTTAGGTCTGGAGACAAGCTTGGCCAGTCCAGCACCTTTTACCCTCAGTTTCTTTAACAAGGCAGTGGTCGTCTTGGAGGTGTGCTTGAGGTCATTATCATGTTTGAATACTGCCCTGTGGCCCAGTTTCCGAAGGGAGGGGATCATGCTCTGCTTCAGTATGTCACAGTACATGTTGCCATTCATGGTTCCCTCAATGAACTGTAGCTCCCCAGCACCGGCAGCACTCATGCAGCCCCAAACCATGACACTTCCACCACCATGCTTGACTGTAGGCAAGACACACTTGTCTTTGTACTCCTCACCTGGTTGCCACCACACACGCTTGACACCATCTGAACCAAATAAGTTTATCTTGGTCTCATCAAACCACAGGACATGGTTCCAGTAATCCATGTCCATAGTCTGCTTGTCTTCAGCAAACTGTTTGCAGGCTTTCTTGTGAATCATCTTTAGAAGAGGCTTCCTTCTGGGACGACAGCCATGCAGACCAATTTGATGCAGTGTGCGGCATATGGTCTCCTTCAACCTCTGCAGCAATGCTGGCAGCACTCATATGTCTATTTTCAAAAGACAACCTCTGGATATGACGCTGAGCATGTGTACTCGACTTCTTTGGTTGACCATGGCGAGGCCTGTTTTGAATGGAACCTGTCCTGTTAAACCGCTGTATGGTCTTGGCCACCATGCTGCAACTCAGGGTGTTGGCAATCTTCTTATAGCCAAGGCCATCTTTATGTAGAACAACAATTCTTTTTTTCAGATACTCAGAGAGTTCTTTGCCATGAGGTGCCATGTTGAACTTCCAGTAACCAGAATGAGAGAGTGTGAGAGCGATAACACCAAATTTAACACACCTGTTCCCCATTCACACCTGAGACCTTGTAATACGAACGAGTCACATGACACTGGGGATGGAAAATGGCTAATTGGGCACAATTTGGACATTTTTCACTTAGGGGTGTACTCACTTTTGTTGCCAACGGTTTAGATGTTAATGGCTGTGTGTTGAGTTATTTTGAGGGGACAGCAAATTTACACTGTTATACAAGCTGTACACTGACTACTTTACATTGTATGTCAATGTCAATTTATTTATATAGCACATTTAAAACAACATAGGAATACTGTGGCCAAAGTGCTTTATAATAATAGAAGAAAAAAACATACAATTAACATAAATAGAAATAAAATAAATGAACATAAATATTAAATAGAAGTAAGATTACATAATCACAATGAGGAAACCATCAGTATTACTGAAGGTCACGGAATGCAAGTGAATAGAAATGAGTCCTTTAGTCTTGTTTTGAACAGTTCAATTGTAGACGACTCCTTTGTTATAAGGTAAAGAGTTCCACAGGCAAGGAGCAGCAGCTGCAAAAGCCCTGTCCCTCTTAGTTTTACACTTGGTACGAGGGACAACAAGAGACAACTGATCAGAAGATCTAAGCACTCTAAATGGCTGGTGTAAAGCACACAATTCAGATAAATAGGCAGGAGCAAGCCCATGTAAAGATGTAAAAACTAGCAACAAGATTTTAAAATCAATTTGAAAACTGACAGGCAGCCAGTGTAAAGAAGCTAATATTGGAGAAAAAGAGTCAGACTTTCTTGCCCCAACCAGAAAATGAGCAGCAGTATTCTGGACCAACTGTAAGCTGCATATCAGGGATTTGCTAATCCCAGAATACAGCGAATTGCAGTAATCAAGGCAAGAAAAGATAAAAATATGAGTAGCTTTCTCAAGATCCCTAGACGATCAAAAAAAAGGCTTGATCTTACCTAATAGACGAATCTAGAAAAAGCAACTCTTGACTACAGAATTAATCTGTTTCTCAAAAGAGAGGTTACTGTCAAAGATAACACCAAGATTGAGGAATTGAGGTTTGCAAAAGACACAGAAAGAGCCGAGAAGTCCAAGACCAATTTGGGATTTAGCTGATGGACCCACTATAAGCACCTCCGTTTTATCATAAGTGTATCAAAGTGTGATATCTTCAGTGTTGTCCCATGAAAAGATATAATAAAATATTTACAAAAATGTGAGGGGTGTACTCAGTTTTGTGAGATACTGTATGTCAATTCGCAGTTTGCATATTTGAATCATGGTCCAAGCACATTTCTTCTTATATTTCCCATCACTCATTCATCCATCCATTTTCTAACCCAGTTATTCAGTTCACAGTCATGGGTTGCCAGCGCCTGTATTACTAAAACAGTCTTTGCATTATTATGACTAAATAAACTCTGACCATACATAATAAGCAAGATATAATTTGATGGTGCAAATGCACCAAATGTTAAAAGAGACTGTTTATCTGGTATTTACAAGCACTGTTATAAACTTTCTATGTAAAAAATTGTAGACCGCACAAGTCAAAATATGAACAGAGAGCCAAATTACAACACTTTTGTGTGCATGTTGGCATAATGTATTGAATGAGTGAGTTAAAGTACGAAGCTAATTTTTTCTGTGAAATGCAGATCCCGAAAAAATATTTTTAGATTAAGTAAAACATACTTTTATGGGAAGGATGCTGTATAAATAAAATTATTATTATTAAAATAGCTCATTATCTACACTGTATAGTATTTTAATATACCATTTTATGCCTAATTAATGATTTCTATTTTACTTAGCTATGAATGCTAGAATTTTGTTCACAATTAGGTAGCGTAAAACACATTCATAATCGTAATTGTGCTTTTTTTTCCTGTATTGTACTTTCAAAGATGTACAGGTTAGTTTATATGATGACTCGTAAGATGGGATGTTGTGAGTGTGGGTGTCCGAATGAGTGTCTGTCCTGTGATGGATATGCACCCTAACTGTGGTCCCTGATGACCCAGAATTTGAATAAGCTGATTTAGGGAAGGAAGGAAACAAACTTAAATTATATACCTAGGTGTTTAATTTCCCTTTTAAGCAAATGATTTTTCAGATGACTGTCTGTGTGTGTAATTTTCTTGTGTGTGTATAATTTTCTTGTGTGTAATTAGAAAACAAATAATAAATGTTCATTTTCTTTTAATAGGGTAAACATCATATATTTGTGGAACCAATCGAGTAAGAACATTAGAGACTGAATCAAAATGCTAATTTTGTTTTGTATTTTTTTTTCTCCTATTTTAAATGAAATGTAGGGGGATTTATGACCATTTGCTCCATTCTTGTCATAAAGTTTTACTGTAAGGTATCTTAAGGGTTTATGTTAGTTTTACAAAGTTACTGATTTTGTCATCTTGTTTTCACAAGGGTTTGCACAGTTCAGTCGGAGAATGCAGTGCTGAAATCGGAACATAACCTAATGCTGAGTCAACTAACAGCCCAGAATGAATCTCAGAGGAATACCTTCCGGGATCAGATGCGCCATCTTCAGGAAGATCACAGAAAAACGGTTGAGACACTGCAGCAACAAGTCAATAAACTGGAAGCTCAGCTGTTCCACTTACAGAAGGAGGCTACAGCAGCAAGTAAGGACCTGAAGTTAGACACATTAACAGAGATGACGTTTACAATTTTATGTAATAATTAATAGTGCAGCAGGAATGACTAACAAGTGCAAAATAAAATCTGTTTTAGGAGGTGAAAAATGAAAGCAGACAAGGGTTGGCATATGCTGTTCGAATCTATGTCTCTCTTCTAGGAATTATATTGCCTTTTGTTTCTTCCTGAGCTTATTTCTAGGACTTTTGCAATTTTAATTCAGTAATTGATATATAGAAATATATAGAAAGTTGATTAGGAGAATTAGTGAGTGAGAGTGTACATATATATTTTTTTACGTTTTAAACACATTACATTTTCAGTCTATTACAGAGTCTGGGATTTTGGATTTTATAAGTAAGCTCAATAAAATGTTTAGTCTTGAATGTCCATTGCACTTAACACTAATTTTAATTTTTGATTGATCCTGTCAACTGTTTTCTGTTTAAAGGTCCATTAGCAAGCATCCCTGAGATTTTCAAGTGCTCTGTAACATATACTCCCAAATTGTATTTGAAAATCAAATTGTAAAACTTTTTATTCTTGTTTTGTAACTACATTTGCTTATTTCTTACTTACAGGATTTGTATTTAAAAAGTAATAGATCTGTGTTAAAGCATTAATTTAAATTATTTTAATTTGTTTTATTTTTTAGCCTGCTTCTGTTTCCAAAAGCAATTGAATTTACAGTTTTGGGGTGGTGTCCATTAGCAGTAGTGAGTAGGGATGTGAAAAGAATGTGACTAGCTTATTTATCTTTTTTTTTTTTTTAAAGTAAATGTATTGGCGTCAAAGCTGGTACCACAGTGATGATGAGTGACTGCAAGTAAACGTAATACGTAATAAAAAATACAAAACATGAGTAAAAACTCCATATGAAAATGGCTCATAGTGCTATGGTGCTGAATTAGCATGTCTTGAAAGGAAAAAAAGCAGAAGGTATGTCTGGTAGTGATTTTTATTTGAGGGAGGAGAATTTCAGTCTGCAATTGCCAGAATCATGCTTTAAATCTAAACAAACACCCATTTTGGAGGTAGCTCAGAAATACTGTAAATGTATATGTGCACTGAGACATAACCATGACATAACCAAATGGATATGAGTTTTGTTTTAATTTGTAAATGGCGTGACTAATCGCTTTTTAATACCTTGTCCTACACTGCCCCGATAATGGAACAAAGGCTTTGCCTTCATTCTCTTATTGTTTCGTCTACATATATCCATCTGATCATCCAACTGTTTTTCTAACCAGTGTCCGGGTAATGCATATAGGGATGTGGGAGGAAACTGCACGGCGGCAATGCTAGCATAGTTGTATCAAGTAAAAATCAAGGTAAATTTCATATGAAGCAGCTGTTTTGCTTGACTACACTGGCGATGAAATGAGCTGCACCACTTGTTAATACCAAAATAAAATTTATTTAGTGTTTCAGTGCTTCAAAGCACATCTCTCTAGTAGTTCAACTTGTATTGTGTTAACATAAATGCACCACAGAGGTACACGGTTATAGCAATATGGACAACACAGCATAATGATTATGAATCTACAAATACTAAATTTATATAAGTTGTTTGGTTTAAAAAGGCAAGCTAATGTTTATTAGTTTAACCCCATCATGTGACAAATGTAGTGAAAGCATATACAGTATACTGTATCATGTATTTGAATGGTACATTGGCGTATGTAATTTAGTCTCTCAGTTACAATTAATTGAACACAAGTAATGCCAGTCCAGTAAATTTTCTAATTCTGGATTTGTACATGGACTACGCAAGAACAATGTCTGATCACTCACTTAGCAGTCTTGAAAACAGCACAACAAAGGTTCTTGAAAAATAGATCAGTATAAAACGGACAAGTTTCATTTCACTCAGGAAACATTGAATTTGGGACAGATTTGGACAGTTGAAGCCCCAAGAGTTTGTGATATTGAAATTTTAAACAATTTGGGTCATCCTTTAAATATTACTCTTCAGCAAGTTTTTCATCAGCAAATGGTCCACGTTAATTAAAGGACAAGTGTCTGTGTGTGTTTCTGCGTATCCACCCAATTACTATGTCTGTATTATGTGCCACTTGGTATGGTATTCGTAAAAGCAGTGCTAATGATTGTGCTACACCATCATTGTAGTGAAAAGTGCAATGCATTTTCTTATTACATACATTACAAAATAAATTCCGATACATGGTGCACTGCAAATGTTAACACTGAATACACCAAGGCCTGCGTTGATTACTTAGATTTAAACCTGTCTTGCAAATATTTAAAAACATAACAGAAGGAATCTGTGACAAACCAGATTTTAAAAACATTCTATTACAGAAACGGCTTTAAAGAGTTTAACTGAACATGTATACGAATTCAACTATGCAGATATTACAATGTTCAAATTTGTATTTTTAGTATTGATCTTAAGAAGTATTTTTTACTTACTGGTGAGAAAATGTCAGAATAAAATTAGAATGTGCACATGGTAAGATAAATCAGGAAGCCCATGCTGATATGATTCTTTATAAACCCTACACTGAAATCCCCCTATGATAATAACACAAACCACTTCTTGTTACACTGGGAAGATCCCCATGTCTGTCACATATTAAAAATGAGCCTTGCATTGTAATTTGATATTTATTAATTCTAATACTAGTTTATTTAAGCAACAGCTGAGCAACTACTTGATTCATATACCACTTTATTAAATTTGCTGTTGCTATTAGTATTTAAATCTTTTATATTCTGTTACTTAATAAGGCATGATATTGTCCACTTGAATAATGGCAGAACTTTTAATTAAAAGATGGTGAAAGGGATTTCTGTTTTTGCTGTGGTATCAAATAGGTACTGAATAGCGTCACTTGGCATTAGTGTTGAATACAAAATTCTGGTTTTGTGACCACCCCAGTTGTGAGTATCTTTAGCAGGCTTAGGATTAAAACTTTTAAATGATTTATCTTTATTGTATATTCAGCAGACATCAATAGCTAGGCAAATACAAGGTCACAAGATGTTGAATTTGTGATTGTCTCAAATGCTCTACCTGTGCAGAAACTTGAACTTTTCATCTTTTGACATACTGAATTGTTTATTTTATTTCTTTAGATAGATAGATACTTTTAGCTATTCATCCGAAAAAAATAGCATACAGTATACACTACTGGTCAGAAGTTTTAGTTTTTCCTGTTATTCTTCAAACTTAATCATTTGAAATACAATGAATGACCTAAAATGGTGAAAATGTAAGCAGTAAAACTGCCAGCGGTTTAAATTTAAAGGTTAGGTTAGCAAAAACTGAAAAAAAGGAAATTTCTAAATATTACAAATAAGCCTTCTTCAGGGAACAACTAACAGATTACAACCTACAGATGTTCTGCAGCAATTAACGTAAATTAAGTAATGCCGATTAAAGCAAACAATTTGCACAGGTGCCCCAACTTCTGCTGATTACATAAAAAATGCTCTGTGTGTCTTAAAGCAGAATTGGAACAGACTGAGTTACTACAATCTCTGAAGTATTGCTTGGACAATATTCCAGTGATAATGGAAAGAAAACTGCAATTAACAAATGAAATGAGAAGGAGCATTATTATTACCCTTAGAAGTGTAGGCCTTTCATTTAGAGAAATTGCAGGGAAAAAAAAGTACGGTGGTGTCCTACACAATCCAAAGGCCATTGGAAACTGGAAGAAACTCTGGATAGGAAGAGATGTGGCAGACGCAAATTCTCAGCCCAATCAGAAGACAAGTTTCTGAGGGTCACCAGCTTGAGTGATCACAGGTGCCTCCCAGCACAACAGCTTCAAGCACAGATTAACAGTGCAGGTCAACGAAAGCAAATCTCAGATTATTTGCTTCAACTTGCAAGGCTTCATGTACTTTAATTGCTGTCATTCATTGCATTTCAGCTGATTTCATTTGAAGAAAAAACTGATGTGTTGTAAACCTTTGGTAGTATATATATTTATCTATATCTATTTTTAATTCTCATGCTCCTGCAGCAGCAACAACGGACATAAAGTGGACTATATATAGTGCAAAACATGGCCTCTGAATTCAATTGTGTAATGCAGTTGTCCTTCCTTCTCGGTTTATTCAGGAGTTTTACATCCCCAGAGCTGGAGTTACTCCCCCAGCAGATCATTTACTACAGTACACTGGCCACTATGGAATACCTGAGCCTGCACTGTTTTTATATGTACAGCATGCATAGGTTATCTTCCCTGCCCAGTCTAGTCTCAGTTGGACCCTCAATTAAGTATAGTACTACCTTGTCTCTACCTGCTTCAATATTATAGTTTCTGATCTTAGTAGCTCCGGTGTACAGTAGCGGGTGATACAAGATCAGAATACATTACATGACTTTTTTTTTTTGTTTACAGATGTAGCGCATACAAAGTGAGAGGCCTTCTGGTTTAACATCCAGTGCTCCGAGTGCTACACCACACTGCCTGAACAGGTCTTCTTAATCTTTATTTTGTGTTAGGTCCTCCACCAGGTCAGCAGCTAAAGAAGAGTCTTCAGGAGAGGAAGTATACAGATCAAACAGTCTGTGATCTGCAGTCTATGGCTAGAGAGGAGGGAGAAGGAATGGAAACTACAGAGACAGAGTCTGGATCCTTGATGATCACCTCCACACCATCCCTAGAGCAACTTCTGAACTCACCTGAGCCTAAAACAGGTGAGAACTTTCTGGTATTTTTTCTTATGGTTGATAATTTATGTGTAAGGTTGGTGTTGTGTAGATTTCTATAGAAGTGTACATCAGTGATCTTGTAAGGGTTTGATATGTTCAGTAACACGGAAGCCTCCTAGTCATTACTTTTAACTTGTTGAGACAGTACTGATCATAATATCTTTAAAAGGACATGTCTTATGTTTTTCAGTATTTTGTTTCTATTGTAAAATGTTAGCTATTTTAAAATCATAACGATAGGTCAGATTGGGCTACAGATAAAACAATATATATGTGTACTATATATATGGTGTTATAACCATAGCCCTCCAGGACTGACTTTGTAGACTCCTCGTACAGAATAATTCAAAATTGGTATTACTGACAGAATAATAGATTGTGCTGCCACATCACGGAAAAAAACTAACCAAATATGCCCACCAATGAGGCACTTTCTCAGAATCACCAAGATTTTTTCTTCAAGGTGTTATACCCAGCATGACTAATTACTCTGTCCAACATTTTTATACAAGGCGTTAAGGTGACAAGATGTTGAATTTGTAATTATCTCAAAGATTTTACCTGCGCAGAAGCAAGTACTTTTGACTTACTGAATTGTTCCTTTTATTTCTTCAGTTACTTATACAGTATATGAGTTTTTAGGGAATTATGAACGTAATAGGGAAGATTTGTGGGAGAATGGAGGGCAGAAGTGTTTTAAATTATATTTTAGAAAAAAAACTATTCAGTACAGGAGAGTGGGATGTTTTTAAAAATAAAAAATAAATGTTGCTTAGGATAATAAAGAGGAAATTTGAGCAATAAGGTAGCCAATTTGACACGGTGTACAATAATACCACAAATCCTAAAATGAGTCATTGAAAGATGTGACAGAAACGTATTAGGTTATGACACACAAAAAGGAACACAAACAAAGACAAAGTAACAGTCTTTTTTTTTTTTTTTTTAACACCCTGCTATATTTCTTTAATGACGTTTTACGTTAATGTTTAGGAAAAAGATTGCTGCATTAGGTTATTATGAGAAGAAATGAGAAATATTGTGTGAAAGTAGGAATCAATAAGAAGATCCGTATGAGATTAATATAATGAATGTCGGTTAGTATATTGTAACATTGTTATTTATTGTATGCAACTACAAGAAGAAATGTAAGGAGTAGTGCAATAACCGGTGCTCTGAAAAAGTATTAATCAGTCTTATTGATATGTGAACCTTGGTGTCATCAGCATTTGAATGAAACTTAATATGTTGTGTCTCCTAAGGATAAATGGCATTATGCACCAGGCATTCACCGTCCCTGTGCAGAAGTAGTAGTAGTAGTAGTAGTTATTGTCTGTTTTTTTATCTGCATTTTTTTTTTTTTTTTTTTTTTTTTTTTTTATTACTCTTTAATTTAATATTTTTGCTGCTGGAATATGTGAATTTCCCCCTGGGATTAATAAAGTATCTATCTATCTATCTATCTATCTATCTATCTATCTATCTATCTATCTATCTATCTATCTATCTATCTATCTATCTATCTAGTCAGATAATTTAAGTTTTTTGAGAAAGGGAAGCCCATGCTGATATGATTCCTTATATACCCTATGCTGAAATCCCCCTACGATAATAACACAAACCACTTGTTGCACTGGGAGAATCCCCATGTCTATCATATATTAAAAATGAGTCTTACATTATAATTTGTTATTTATATTTACTAATACTAGTTTACTTTATTTCAATTCAATTCTTGTTATGTGTACAAGTACCATGTACAGTGAAATGCTTGTTTGCATGTGCCTCCGCAGACAGTGAACATAGACAAAAAAATCACACAATAAATAAATGAATATAAATAAATAAGTAAATAAATAAAACCAGAATCCTAGGAATAAACAGAGACATTGGCAGAGGTATATGTGCAGGTAGCAGTGGAGGTGACACAAGGTTACCGATTTTTCATGAATCTGATTGCAGTTGGGTAGAAACTATTCCTGAACCTGGAGGTGCGCGTCAGAATGGACTTCAGTCGCTTTCCAGATGGGAGGAGGGTGAAAAGTGACAGTGCAGGGTGGCTGGGGTCCCGTCTGATACGGTTCACTTTCCTGAGACAGCGTGTATTGTGGATGTCATGGATCGCAGGGAGTTGTGTGCCCGTGATCTGCTGTGCTGTATTCACTACACGCTGCAGAGCTCTGCAGTCCTGACCTGAGCAGTTGCTGTACCAGAATGTGATGCATCCTGTCAGGATGGATTCCACAGTACACCTGTAGAAGCTGAACAGGGTTGTGGGGGACATCCGAGCCTTACTCAGTCTCCTGAGGAAGTAGATGCGTTGTTAAGCTTTCTTGACTACTGTCGTAGTGTGACTTGACAATTTAAAGTCATGAGTGAGGGTGACTCTGAGGAACCTAAAGCTGCTGATGGGGCTGTGCTGTGTGGCCTGTTTGCGGATATCCACGATCATCTCCTTAGTTTTACTAACTTAAGCAACAGCTGAGCAACTACTTGATTCATATACCACTTTATTAAATTTGCTGTTGCTATTAGTATTTAAATATTATAAATGTGAATTCAATCCATTCTGTCCTTGAGAGAGTGGTATGGCGAACAATTTATATCACAGTGTAAGTTAAAATGATCACAGTTACAGTACATGTTTATATAAATCTAATCGCTATAACAGACACACTGTCATTTTTAGGACTTGTAGGCTATATACTGTACGTTCAAATTTTGCAATAGCAAGTTGAAGCCTGTGTGGACTGAGCACACACCTTTTTTTCCCAACCAGCTCTTCATTTTGTGTGTCATGTGGATGTGAAGCAGGCAGGTGGCCTTGGCTGTTCCATTTTCACCATTTTTTTTCTATCTACACAGTTGTAGCACCATATGCTGGTTTATGTCAGAAGGTAACGAAATGCCCACTCCCCACAACACCACAGGCAACGTATGCGTCACTTCTAGCACCAGTGTGCTAAACCATAGTAAAATTATATACAAAAATGTTCTCCTGCTTACATATTTCTACAGTTATCTTCTTTGTACCGTTATACTGCATACCACTACATCCATCCATCCATTTTTTGACATGGTTAATCCAGTGCTATGCTACTATATGAATGAGTTATAAATAGGTTTATAGTAAATTTTGCATTTTTCCAAATAAGTGAGATTAGACATGGGTGTAATCAACCACATAATTTGTCACATAGTCTTTGACAAGATGAATAAGAGAAGCCAATTAACCAAATCTGCATGCTGCTGTATTATATTTAAATCTGATGACTAGGCTAGAGTTCTACTGCAGTGAAATGAGCTATATAAGAATAAACTTAATTAAATATCTTTAGGAGGTGCAGGAAACCAGGGTACCAAAAGAAAACTTGTGCAAATTCCCCCCAGGACAGATTCCAAACCCAGGACTCTGGAGCTGAGGAACATCAACCATTAGGCCAATGTGTCCTTATTCCCTCAGTAATAATAGTAACTTAGATATTTTTTTCTGTCTCTCTTGCAGAGCCATCATTATGGCAGGCAGAGCCCAGTAAAGAGCAGCTGACACAGAAGCTAAACAGTGCAACTAAGAATATTGATCACCTGAATGGACTGCTTCGAGAGTCGGAAGCCACAAATGCTATATTGATGGAACAGATCACGGTAACTAACATTCCTGCTAGAGAGGCAATATATTTCTATTGATGTGGCTGAATGTGAATCATAGCTAGGCACAGCCTTAATTATTAATTACCTTTATATGTGCTTTTTTTTTTTTTAAATATATAAAAGAGTTATTAACAGTAATGTGCTCCCCTTTAGATAATAAAGAAGAATGTCAGAATTAATTAAAAACCAAAAAGGAAAATCAAAGCCTTTTAGTTCCTTTTGAAAGCAATAGAGAGAAAAGAAAAGAGGGTATTTCAACAAGTATGTAAGTTATGTCTCCTATCCATGTTCTCAGAAGGCCAGGCTTGCAACCTGATTAGCGTTTCGGGTTTGCCAAGAACCTTGTCTCTAATGGCACAGATATGACAGGGTCATACGCATAGCAGGTCTTGACCTTGTGTTTTTGCAGGAGGGTCTTCTATAGATTAGGCTGTAATTATTGGTCATGTAATAATCAGGTAGCAGTGCCATGTTGTCCAAGCATTAATTCAATCAGTGCTTTAAAATATTGATGTTTCTGTAATCAAAAAATATACAGAAATACTCAAAATGCTTTAATTGCTCTAAGCAGTATCTATTCTAGCAATGTGTTTCTAGTGCTATCCATTTGATCCAAACCCTTGCTACATAAAGTATGATTGCCATCAGGCCAGAAGCATTCCCACATTGGGTGCAAAGAGATCCTTCTCCCGGTTCAGAACTGTACAGTATTCTGTAAGTAAATTGAACTTCAATTTGATTGTAGAGTGTGTCCCTTTTTTACAGCATCTCTTTTTTGCCATCCTTGGTTAATTTAAAATGATCCTAATTACCCCATTGAGGCAATCCATTTAGATTCTCCCTATCACACACTGAGACCAATTTGCGTACCTTTGAATTTTCTTTTATTATAAATGTAAAAAAAAAATTACAGAAAGAAGTGATTTTTTTTTTTTTAATTTCTAGATTTTTTTTCTGTCATAGAAGTGCTTGCAATTCTTTACTCAGTGAATCATTTACACTGTGAGTTTTGTGTGAGTTTGCACATTTAAGCGATAGCTTTATACATCCTTATAAGATAACCATAAGTTTATGTTGTACAGCTTTTAAAGAATGAAGTCAGGAGACTTGAAAGAAATCAAGAACGGGAGAAGTCAGTGGCCAACTTGGAGTACTTGAAGAATGTCCTGCTACAGTTTATATTCCTTAAATCCAGTAGTGAAAGACAGGCACTCCTCCCTGTCATCCATACTATGCTGCAACTGAGCCCGGAGGAGAAGAGTAAACTGTCAGCGATAGCACAAGGTGAGCAAATGCGCCTGTCCAGGTATGAAATACTTTTCTCCTGTCAGGTGTGTATGATGTTTTTCACCTGATTATTATTTAAGTTTTGTTTTTGTATTTCTTTACTAACGAGTGAACTCGTACCATACTGTACCTGCCCTTATCAGGTTGATCTGGCTGATGGGAGTAATCTGTTTAAACATAATAGAAAACATCAAAAAGTAGGCCAGCTCTACCTTGTAGGCAGACCTTTTCTACCCTCCCTCATAACACTGCCCAAAATAGTGAGGATTTACTAAAGAAGATGTTTCCCCTAAATACTATCTGTAGAGCATTCCGTCACTTGTACTTTGCACTTTAGTCTGCTGAATTTACTGCAGTGAATATTCATTTTTTTTATTGGCTTCTTTGTATTTAACATCACATGAAAATTATTTTAAAAAACAGGCAGTTCAGTACAACATAGTTCAAATGTAGTTTTCAAACTAGATTACAAAATATTGTAAAGTCTAAGATTTAAATGTTTTCATATCACTGATATCACTATAAGTCATATCACTTTTTTTTTCTAATATAGAGACCAAAACTGCATACAGTATTTGAAATACAAACTGCACAGCTTAATCGTAACCTTCCTTAACTTGTACTGAACATGGTACTGTGTGTAGTTACTATATATGAAAAAGAAATTATTTTTGTCAGTTGTGACATACAGTACTTTCATGCTGAAGAATCTTGTGTTCTTAAGTAAAGTATTATTTATAAATTTAAGAAAACTGCATCTCCTCCAGAAGCTTGCAATGGAGGTCTCTGTGTCACCAAAGAGAACTAAATACAAAAACATTAAAACTTATTAGATACACTTTTAAGCTGAGAATGCTCACAGGCCTCACTGTTTCCAAGAGTGCACATCCTTTTAAAAATAAGTCCATCTGTCATCATCATTTTATTGCGTAACCCTATAGGCAGCAACCTTTCATCACTAGAGGTGTGATTTCTTGTAGCTGCTCTTATTAAATAGTGGAGTTGCAATCAAGTGATTTGATATCTTAAGGGTTTTTATTTTTCTTCATAATATTTACATTTTTTAAACCGTCAAATAAGCTCATTTTATATTAACAATGAAGATAACTAAATATTTAGCTTTGTTTCTGAACCTTTTCTTTATCAGTCTTTTATATACCAATGAGAAGCAGCAACAGACTATAGACAAGAGAATTAGTGAGGCTCAGCACAACTGGTGACTGGTGGTGAACACGTGGAAACTATAAAATAACTAGCCGACGCCCACCGTAGCACGGCGGAGTAAGAATAGGAACGGAAAAAGGAATTCAGAAATCAAGAAGAAATAAATACTTCTTGAAAGACGGAGTTGTGAATAGGTGTTTTGGTGGAGATGACAGATAATGAGTCGACAGATCTAACCCTAGAAAAAGCCACGTACAACTGACCGTGTCTGAAGACTGGTTGTTGTAGATTAACACAAATCTTTGCAAATGTTTGTCCTTGGGAGTTGTTGATAGTCGTGGAGAAGGCGAGTCTGAGTGGGAATTGTGTGCATTTAAATTTAAAAGGGAGATTGGTGTCAGAAGGAAGGAGAGAGATTCTGGGAATGAAGATTGTTTCAGAATTTTGGATAGCGATCAGTTTGCACTCAATAATATTTGTATGTATTCGGGTAACGATGAGCCTTGCTCAGTTGCAAAGACCTTTTGATGGCATAATATTTCGGAGGAGCATAACTACAGCTCCCACCTTCAGATGAAGGATATAGGGAGGCATGCTAGTTGGTGTGAGGGTGTGTAAAAACTCCTGTGGGTACGTTAGTTGATCATTAGGATTGTCGCTGACTACTGTATCTGCACTCTTGAAGGTCACTTTTTCACCCTGTATAAGATCAAGAACTTTGTTGTTAATATGTAGAGAATCGTCATTTGTGACATTCAGTATTGGTCTTGTAGCAAGTTCTTGGGGAGTCACAGTCCAGAAATTAATATCACCATAAAGTTGAGCAACTGGGTCTTGTTGTTGTGGTAAACATTGAGAAGGTAGTTCTGCCGGGTCTCTTTTACTTTCCCGAACTTGAAGAAGCCATTGAATAAATTGAGTTTCACTTTTGAGAGCTGTCTCATTTTTTGTGAGTTTTAGGACTTTCATTTCGTTCCACAGCCTGTGTTTGTTGCTGGAAGAGGCAACGGTGAGGGCTCGAGAGCCGCAGAAGATAACAGGCAGTATTTGGTGGAAATTAGGGATACTGTCCTTCATTTTATAACAAAGGCTTAGGAAACAACCGTTGCCGTATAACGAAAATAGGAAGGAGTGAAACGAATAGCAATAGCAATGCCAATGGTCGACGGAGTACCTTCCTGTAGCAGGCTACGGAAAAGACTCCCAGGCACACACATGGCTGAAGTAAAAGGTCACGCTGTCAGGCTAGATATAGGGTGGTGGCGTGACACCAATGGGGTCATGAAAGAGGAGTGGGGAACGCGGTAGTCCGATGGAGGAATAGGAATCGAGAAAAGCGGCGTGGGGGTGTATGGGAGGCCTCTGGCAGTGGAGAAGGGTTTGGAAGAGCAGGAATGGGAATCGAGAAATGCCGTGTCGGCTGTGTGTGGACGGGACCGCCTTTGAAGAGGAAGCAGGACGAACCAGAAGAGAAATATATATAAAAGATTGCCTTTGCTTTAGAGAGTGGAGTGTAGTGCAGCCACCACTGAAAAACATAGATGTGCCCAGGAAAGAGCCAACATTGTCACGCAAAGCTGCAACTCGTGTTACTGATCAATACAATTTTCTAGTCACTATCAATAATGACATCCTGGAGGACATTTTCCAAATTAAACTAGAAGAAATATTTGTAGGTGGGTCAAATTGACAGCTTTTGTTAGAGTATGTTTGTTTATTGGCCTTGTTAGCTGTCGTGACACATTTCTTGTTGCTGATGCATGAAAGTGACATTTACACATTCTTCACTGTATATGTGTGCGTTTTCCTGGGTTCTCCACTTTGTCTTCCACTCCCCTGATATGTCCTTGTTATAATGAGGCCATTCCACTTTTCCTTAGTGTGTGGACTTAGAACCATTTCAGCTAAAAGGCAATGTCATAGTAAGCAGACTTAGACACATGCTTTAGTTGTAGTTTGTGATACTCTGCTTTAATGCATAAGCAAAGATGTATCCTTCCCTTAGGAAATATTCTGCCTCAAGTCTGCAATTAAAATAAATTGCTTTCAATCTTGTTTTGGTGTCCTCGGCATACCTTTTAAAATTCTGAGTTTCCTGAAACTAGAAACTTTTGTACTTGAAGTTGGTATGTGGTATTCCATAGACTATCATTTGCTTTTTATTTTGTTTTGTTAATAAATATGTAGTTTTGTTAAAAATAATTTTTTATTGATGAGGAATTAGTGTTTCCCAGAATAAATTAGGTTAGGCTTCTCTCATTGATTTTCAGTTTGAGATTAAGGTCATTTTTTTCTCATCTTTACTAGGGTGAATTATGCAAGGGAATGTAAGTGTCCTCAGCAAACCTGAACAGCATGTTATTACTTTATATCAGGTTCATTTATATAGATGAAAAAGAGCAGCACCTTTCACACTGATTCACGGTGTTTTATGTACTGAGCTGTCGTATGTAACAATGATCAGAATCTGCTCATAGCCAGTGGCCTGTGTTTGATCACTACCAGCCATGACTTGGATGGTATGCAGTGCCTCTCATGGCCTGCTGTAGACGAGACAGGTTTATAACTTGTACTGTGAGCACTTCCTCCAAAACAGGCATGAATCTGGACTTGGAAAGTGATTTTTTTCCAATATTCATCTATAAAGTTCAGTATGAAAATCTTGTTTTGGATATTTGCTTTGTGGACAGATCTTGAGGTTTTATTTTAGTTTTTTGCACATATTGCATTGCTCACTCACGCTCCATTCTGTGCATCAAGAATAATACCTTAAAATTATCCATTCATCCATCCATTATCCAACCCACTATATCCTAACTACAGGGTCATGGGAGTCTGCTGGAGCCAATCCCAGCCAACACAGGGCTCAAGGCAGGAAACAAACCCCGGGCAGGGCGCCAGCCCACCACAGGTCACACATGCACACACTAGGGACAATTTAGGATCGCCAATGCACCTAACCTGCATGTCTTTGGACTGTGGGAGGAAACCCACGCAGACACAGGGAGAACATGCAAACTCCACGCAGGGAGGACCCGGGAAGCGAACCCGGGTGTCCTAACTGCGAGGCAGCAGCGCTACCCACTGTGCCACCGTGCCGCCCACCTTAAAATTATTCCACCCAAAAATATTTTTTATATGTAACTTATTCCATGCAATTTGCAGTGTTGGCTGAAAAAAACTTTTAATATCATGTTTTCATAGAGAACAGAGATAAAGAGGTTTGTGATGGCATTGGTGTCTCCGGTGACCAATGCTGGAAAACTGCAAACAAGCATTATGAAATACATCGATGGAAAAAAATCTCTTGTTACTCACATCATATAAACCACATGCAAGGTCATCCAGTTGTATACTCACAATGTTCAAAATTCATGTATTTTTTGCTAAAAATTGTAAAATACTTCTGAAAACCAGAGCAGTGCATGTAGTGGAAATGTGTTCACATGGGATCAAGCTTTCGAATTGAAGACTTTCTTCTCCCCCTTATTCAGTGGCTCTATCCTCAATTTTAAAGTCTGTTCCCATGTGGATGTGCTTCCCCTGTGTGCATTGGTTTGGTTCTCCAGAATTATTCTTTAACAGTATTGTAGCCAAAATGCTCTCGTTTTGCCCGTTGTGAGCATATAACTGAATGATATGTGTATTATACTAGGGGGCTTACCCCCTGCTCACTTTGCTTACCAACCCCCATTGCCTGCGCTACGCGCCAGCCACTTCACGTCTCTGCTGCTTTCGTTGTGAAGAGGGGGGCTGAACGCACCCCAAGGAGAGAGAGGCGGTCGCTCTTCCAAAACCCCGTCTTAAACGGTGATACAATGGGAAACCAATGCAGTTTTTGTTTTTTTTCACCTCCTCTTTGCTTAATCAGCTGCTGGCTTGCAGCTGCTGTTGTCGTCCTGCGTGATCTGCATCTCACGCTGTGCTTCAAACATTTAAAAACCTGTACAGCAGCTGTCTTTGTCGTCTACTTTTTGTCTTTTATTTCCAGCCCCAGGCGTGGTTAAATCTGTTGGCACAAAGTCTAATCTCGTGGGACATGAGTTCTTGATATTTTAGTTTATAATTTTAAAAGCTGAATAAGAATCTGAAAATCTAAGAGCATCACATTAAAGTTCGATAAATCCTGAAGAGAATGACACCAAACGTATATATCCATCCATCCATTTTCCAACCTGCTGAATCCGAACACAGGGTCACGGGGGTCTGCTGGAGCCAATCCCAGCCAACACAGGGCACAAGGCAGGAACCAATCCCAGGCAGGGTGCCAACCAAACGTATATATGTAGGTTTAAAATAAGCATGATTTAAAGCGTGACAAAAAAAGTCACATAAAATCATTGCACTTTTAGGCTTAGGATTATATATATATAATATGTAAATAAAATATAGAGTAGATAACACAAGTTAACGTGAGATTATTTCATGGACATCTTTATATTGTGTTTTGGTGGTCCAGCATTGATCTCCAGAGACTGTCATTCTATAAGAAAGTCTGCTATCTCCATTACCCATGAATACAGGAGATTAATTTATTTTTTTCTGCTGTCGCTACCAATCACATGGAGTAAATAACGTGAAAAAAATTATTTTTGGGGTCCTGTATTCCTTTAATTATATGCTGGCAAAATATTTTTGCTTTATTAAGATTACTATTGTTAGAAAAAAAGAAATGTAACATCTCATTCACCCAAAGCCTGTTTGTTCTTTAGTCAATGCCACACTTACAATACAAATTAGTTTAGAAAGAAAAACTTACAGAACCTGATAAAGGACTGTAAAAGCCTGAAAGCGCACTATGTGTGCGTGAAAAAGGGTGCTTTATGCTCACTGCTTCTTCAGATAGGCTTGGGGTTTCTGTATCCCTGTAATGTTAAAAAGTCAGATCAGAAAGTGGATAGATGGATGACTTTGTCCCTAAAAATTACATAAAGCACATTTCCCCTTTCCCTTTTCTTGCAGTGCTCTGTACTTGTGTCTACACTGTTGTGGCATTTGGTATCAGTTACTCTTGGGGATACTGAAGGTTATAGAATATATATTTAAAGGTTTGCTGTTTATGTGGCATGTACTCCTGAACACACCACTTCAAACATGCCAACAGTCATGGTCTGCAATTACCATTCACTTGATAAGATTGGAGCAGATGTTACCCGCCACACATGATACTCTCCTTAATATATTCATTATATGAGAGTCCCCAATGAACTGCAGCTGTTCTGTCCATCATAAATGCCTGTATCATATTCATAGTTATATTCTGGACATTAACATAAACCAAAGGAAGAGTGACTTGGTGATGGAATGCTTTTAATTAGTTCACAAATACTGTATATTGCCTAATTCATATCGGTGCTTGTCTATGAACAAACTCAAAGAACAATGCTAAGGTTCAAGTGGTGACACATGATGGTGGAGGAGATATTACATGCAACAGTGCTTTTATATACCCATGACTGCTGTGAAGAAAGTACCCGATGAACAGGAAAATGCTCTTGTGCCAATCCATAGGACATATTGACATACCATTAGAACAAATTAGTCAGCATGAAAGATCATCTTCAGTAGAGCCACCTTGAAAAGGTTCATATGCCGACGTGTACATTTTGGCTGCCACATCTCTTTTGGGTTAATGAAATTATTCCTGGACTGATTTTCACAGTTGGAGAAGAAGTTGCATATCCATCCCTCAATCCCTCCGACCTCTCACCCTATATCATATGTCATTACTGGAATCTCAGCATTGTTATTCAGTATATTCACAGAGAAATGTGAAAATGATTTATGACAATTATACCACTGACGCCAGGCTCAATCTATGTCTCCTATTCAAAGTAACAGAGCTATAAATGTAACAGAGCGTGGAACAAATACTGAAGATGTAGTAATTGTGGGGTCATTCTAGATTATCAATTTATCTTTGGATTCCAAGAATTAAAATATTAATATTGCTTTGCTTAATACCTTTTCTTTATACAATAAGAATGTTAGTAACTTAATCAGCAACTCTGATGTGGCAGCAGCCATTTGAAGGTATCTCACTTAATCAACTTGGTCATCCTGACTGTTCCTATAACAGTGTAACGGCCGACCACTACACTACCAAGACTTATTCCTTGGATTACCTGAGGATTTTTGCTCTAATAACAAGCTGTACTGCTTACAAGTTGTATTATTTTTCATGACACGACGAAATAACCAGAAACAGTAAACAGATATGTAAAATCAAACACTGATATATTGGAAAATAAAAGACAGACAGACATTCAATAATAATAAAAACCAGTGACTAATTACTATATGTAAGAGTACAAATATTTACATTAAACCCTCCCTTGCCCCTAAACAAGAAACAAAAGCACACAACACAAATATAAACATGGATTGGATAAACACAGCAGTTGAAAATGTGTCCCAAAATTAAGTCCGACAGTATTGAAACTGGCTGTGATGATATTGTGCTTCCTCCCGACAACAAAACGACCTCACTGTAAAAGTCCTGGCAATGGTTGGAATAACTTTGAACCCCGGGGTTTTTCGGCTCTGGCTGTCGTGATGAAGGCTCGGTAGTTGAAAAAGCAGGCAGTGGAAGAAAGCAATAAATAGCAGTGACGAGTTTGTAGATGGATGGGTAAATTGTCTTCTTTTCCTCTCTCTCTCGGCTCTCACCTGTCGCCTTCCCCTTTCACCTTCACTCCTCTTTTTTTAAATGTAAAATGTCCCGGATGTATCTGGTGTGTAAACAGGTGATTTCCATCTTGGGGCTGCGGTGTCTTTCCATCATCCTTTCCCTCTGCACTTACGGGGCAACATTCACTGATGCACACATAATGGACAATGAAAAAACACACTCAGCACAAACATAGACTATTATGTAGCCCCGCTACAACAGGGCAAACGTGTTTGTGGTCATGGTGGTAGATTGGTTGAGATATTTCATGAGGAGCTTCTGATAATGGAAATTGCAGGTCATGCTGCTGCTATTTGCCCTTGTAAACTTTGTGCACCATCTCCAGTTCTTTTTGTTTTAGTACATTGTTTTCCAAAGCTGTGCTTTTTGTGTTGATCTAAATTGTCCATGTTCTAATGCTTCGTGGTTTTTAATATTCAAATTGATTCTTTTCAGTGCACTTTAGAACTATATTTCTGTGCTCTTTAGAGTGTCTGACCTCATGCAGCCTGTTCACCTCTTAATTACTAATGAAAGACCCTTTTCTTTAATGGTACGTTGCTACAGATGCGAGCATTCATTTAGGAGGTTCATATCACAAGGCTGTTTTATCAGAACTCCATTTCCCCAGCATTTGATTAGATATTAAGAAAAATATAGTTTCTTTTAGAAATATCAAATCATTGGATCCAAGTGATGTTATAACTGTGATTTTGGGAGTCTCAGATTATCCTCTTCTGTACATTTTCTGAGTTGTTAACTATAATACCTGACTGTGCTTTGTTTTCAAGGTACATTAACTCCTGTTAAACTGAGAATAGTCTTGGTGCAGACCTTGTGGTAGAAAACCCTCCGAGGAAGGCAGGAATAGTTCAATCAATTAGATTTTTATTCAGTCACAGATGAGTACATGGATTCTACGTTGTAAGGCAGAAGAGCAAAGTTCCATTTTTCGATTGGCTTTTTATAATTTCTTCTTCCACCCACCTTCCCCTTACTTAATCAAAAAGCATAATATCGTTTACTTAATTGTTTTTTTTATTACGCTAATGGGCCATCTGTTCTTTTTTTTTTTTTTACTTGTCAGATAGACCCTAAAGAAGGAAAGGTTATCTTTCCTGTGTCAAATAGATACATTCCTAAAGAAACTGGAAGTTGTCCTCTATCAGCTTACTGCACCCTGTCTTACGACAGACGCCTGTATGAATAACCTGCTGTTTGAGCAAAACGGCTTTGTCAGCTTTTAACCCTAAGTAGCTTGCAGTTAATTTTTCTTTCACAACCTCTACTGACAGACATACTGGGAGAAAAGAGTGTTACCCCTTGTAGTGGTTTAATGGCCGGTGAAGAGCGAATGGAGGTTTTAGGTTGGAGAGTGCGTCTCCCATGGGGTTATTTAAATGAAGAACAATATAGAGTGCCTAGGGAATCTTAGATCACCACCCAAAGTCAGCCATTATTGTGTCTGCTTCAGCTTGTGAAGACATGTGAAGTGGAGAGTCTTGGGATAGGGATAGCTTGGAAATATGCTGATAAACTTTTGTGTGCATGTAAAGGTAGATATGGATGCTGTATTTCCACTTTGGATGAAAAAAAGTTAATTCTGTGTGTTTTTTTCCCATTCACATTTTTCTAAAATGAACAAATCCGTTGCACATATGAGTGAAAAAATAGCAGTTAGTTGCTGTGTGAATATTTTGCGTTGGCCACAGAGCCTTCTCAGTTGAAAGTGTGGAATACTCTTTGAAGTTAAATCAGCAGACATAAAACATATTTTTTATTACACTTTTTAAAATCTTTCTTTCTACCGTTATCTATTTTACCTTAGATTCGGGAGCAGTTTTCTCCTTACAGCATGAGGCTACTACTCAGCTTACTTAAAAATCATCTGATGTTAGTAGGCTGTGGGAGGACGTATAAGGGAGAATCCTGTTGTTAGTGTAGAGCTGTGTCAGAGTATACAGTTAGGTCCATAAATATTTGGACAGAGGCAACTTATTTCTAATTTTGGTTCTGTACATTACCACAATGAATTTTAAATGAAACAACTCAGATGCAGTTGAAGTGCAGACTTTCAGCTTTAATTCAGTGAGGTGAACAAAACGATTGCATAAAAATGCGAGGCAACTAAAGCATTTTTTTAACACAATCCCTTCATTTCAGGGGCTCAAAAGTAATTGGATAAATTAAATAACTGGAAATAAAATGTTCATTTCTAATACTTGGTTGAAAACCCTTTGCTGGCAATGACAGCCTGAAGTCTTGAACTCCTGGACATCACCAGATTTTGGGTTTCCTCCTTTTTAATGCTCTGCCAAGCCTTTACTGCAGCGGCTTTCAGTTGCTGTTTGTTTGTGGGCCTTTCTGTCTGAAGTTTAGTCTTCAACAAGTGAAATGCCTGCTCAATTGGGTTAAGATCAGGTGACTGACTTGGCCATTCAAGAATTTTCCATTTCTTTGCTTTAATAAACTCCTGGGTTGCTTTGGTTGTATGTTTTGGGTCATTGTCCATCTGTATTATGAAATGCCGCCCAATCAATTTGACTGCATTTAGCTGGATTTGAGCAGACAGTATGACTCTGAACACCTCAGAATTCAGTCGGCTGCTTCTGTCCTGTGTCACATCATCAATAAACACTAGTGTCCCAGTGCCACTGGCAGCCATGCAGATTATGTGGTATGCTTTGGATAATGAGCTGTTCCACGCCTTCTCCATACTTTTTTCTTGCCATCATTCTGGTAGAGGTTGATCTTGGTTTCATCTGTCCAAAGAATGTTTTTCCAGAACTGTGCTGGCTTTTTTAGATGTTCTTTAGCAAAGTCCAATCTAGCCTTTCTATTCTTGAGGCTTATGAGTGGCTTGCACCTTGCAGTGCACCCTCTGTATTTACTTTCATGCAGTCTTCACTTTATGGTAGACTTGGATATCGATACGCTTACCCCCTGGAGAGTGTTGTTCACTTGGTTGGCTGTTGTGAAGGGGTTTCTCTTCATCTTGGAAATGATTCTGCAATCATCCACCACTGTTGTCTTCTGTGGACGTCCAGGTCTTTTTGCGTTGCTGAGTTCACCAGTGCTTGCTTTCTTTCTCAGGATGTACCAGACTGTAGATTTTGCCACTCGTAATATTGTAGCAATTTCTCACATGGGTTTTTTCTGTTTTCGCAGCTTAAGGATTGCTTCTTTCACCTGCATGGAGAGCTCCTTTGACCACATGTTGTCTGTTCACAGCAAAATCTTCCACATGCAAGCACCATGCCTCAAATCAAATCCAGGCCTTTTATCTGCTTAATTAATAATGACATAATGATGGACTTGCCCACACCTGCCCATGAAATAGCCTTTGAGTCAATTGTCCAATTACTTTTGAGCCCCTGAAATGAAGGGATTGTGTTAAAAAAATGCTTTAGTTGCCTCACATTTTTATGTAATCATTTTGTTCACCCCACTGAATTAAAGCTGAAAGTCTGCACTTCAACTGCATCTGAGTTGTTTCATTTAAAAAACACTGTGGTAATGTACAGAGCCAAAATTAGAAAAAAGTTGTCTGTCCAAATATTTATGGACCTAACTGTATCTGTAAAATAAAAAAAAGAAATGTTATGTGCACACTACAAAAGAAAGAAGGTTAAAGGCACAATGTTTTACCTGTATAGCCTTCATCATGGTGTACAACTGAAAAGGACCTAGTAGCTAACATACAACATGTAGAAGGGGAAAACTTGAACCAGGGCAGATGAAAGGAGAAACGGTGAGAGTAAATGTGAAAATTAGAGAAGATAAATGAAAAAGTTAGTTTGTCATCGAGACCTGCAGAAATGCATAATCCCAGGCCGAGTGTCTTTTAAGCTCTGAGAAAGAACACAATCAGAGCGGACCGTGCGACTGTGATCCAGGGATGTAACGTGTTCCACAGTAGGCTCTGTAAGGTTTTTTTTTTTTCTCCTTTTGTTATGTTGTTTTTTGCAGTGTGCAAGAAATGCAGTATAAAAGATTTTTAGACTGACGAAAGTCCCATCGTTTAATGTTGAATTTAACAGAGGGATCAGAGACAAGGGTATAATCAGTGACATATTTGCAGGTGACACTGTGGTTCCTGTTACAGCTCAAAGTGCCTAGTGAGGAACGTTTCTCTCTTTTGTGAAGTGAGCTACGGACAAGAGGTTTGCGTGGATTAGCTGGTCAATTGAAAGAGATCAAGGGAGGTTTAGGAAAACCGGCTCCTGTGGGGAAAATCGGACAAATCTACAAATTTGGGATTTTTTTTTTTGATTGCCCATGGGAGGGATGGAGTGTTAGGGTGAAATAGGAGGCCCAGCAGCATATGGGTTTCATTATTGGGGTTCCTCTTCAAGTGGATGTTACAAGGTCTATTCCTGGCTTGATTGAGGGCACTGTCCACTACATGAGTACAGTATCCTCTATCGATGAAGACACTCCTCATTCTGAGTGCTTTGTTGCAGAAGTCAGTGTAAGGAAGAGTGAATGAGGCAGAGAGGTTTGTAGTATGCCAGGGGTGGAAGGAGCTATGGAGAGAGTAACTGTGGGAGGCAGCTGGCTTGGAACCCACAACAGACAATAGAACCCTATTTTACTGGTACTTGTGACAATACATTTGAACTTGGCTTTTGGAAAACCATACTAATAATAATAACTACATTTTTCTTATTTGTTCATACAGAGCCTAATGTTTTATTATGTTCAGCTCTTCCAGCTTTGTGTGACATGAATATGTGTTTTCTTTCTTTCCTAGGTGAAGATGAAGCAGCTTCGACAAGCAGGTCGTCCGGGTGGACATCGTATCTTCACAGCTGGTCAGGAATAAGATGAGAGTGTTTTTTTTTGTTTGTTTTGTTTTTCTTTTTTTATATCTACATGTAGTTCCGAAGACACTGTACATTCCATAATTTTCACTGTGAATTTCTGCTGTGTGACTCCCACCCCCCTTTTGTCAAAATTAATTCTGAAGCAGTTATTGCTTTCTTTATGTTAACCCTTTTAAAAAGGAAGTTAATTTTAACTTTAAAAAGGTACTTTTTCACTTTAAATTATCTTAAATATTGGAAATATTTGACACAAAGTATTTATTGATTATTATTTTTCAGTCTTTTCTATTTAGACACCTTTATTATATTATACATTACTGGTAAATCTGCAATTTTTGTTATTAATTTTATTTAACTTTATAATAAGTTCTATGTGTGTGTCCAGTTGCTTTAAAGCATTGTCTCACTGAAGGACGTTTATAGCTTTCTCTTTCAGCATTCACAGTTTTTACCCCCTATTTCTTTTTGTTAGATTTCTGAGGTTATTATCTATTTTAAGATTAATTCAATTATCAGTAATTAAAAACTAAAAATTATTTAATATATGCTATTGTGACATAAATGAATGCAGCCTTTAATGCATTTTCTATGACAGGAAAACGTGGCAGTTGTGAAGCCATTGTCGGCATCACTTATCTTTACGTTTTTGTCATTCGTTAACACTATGAAGCTCCTGTCCATCTTTTTAGTATTTAAAATTGTTTCTTTGAACAAGGCAACATTGTGTTAAAGGTTTTTGGGAAGTTTCCTTTTATTGCATATCAGCCTTTCAGTTTCAGAATTTTCAT
Source organism: Erpetoichthys calabaricus (assembly GCF_900747795.2). Taxonomy (NCBI): domain Eukaryota; kingdom Metazoa; phylum Chordata; class Cladistia; order Polypteriformes; family Polypteridae; genus Erpetoichthys; species Erpetoichthys calabaricus. Next base: position 291,262,679 of record NC_041397.2, on the reverse strand, counting down.
CTGGGCATTGATTTTAAATAAATGAAAATTCTAATAACTGAAACTGTTTACATTGTAGAATCCAATTACTTGATTAACTTAACTAAGGCATCATCTCTGTATTTTTGTAATGCATTACTTGAGTAATTAAATAATATAAATCTTGTTAGACTAATTTAACCAGAAAATTCTGTAAGCTCTGAGTTGCATAGGAGCAGTTGCAATCCTGCAGAAGGATTCCAGTTTTTACAGGTTGTGTGACCGTAACAATTGCAGGCCTGAAGGTTTGGTGTTTTATTACAGTTAACGAATATCACTCTCTAAAGTGTATCCTTAAAGTATGTCGTGTTCTTTGGTTAATAACTGACAGGACTGGTCATGCTTCACTAAAAACCAGTGAGGTGGTCCCACTGCTTTTCAGCTAGCGCAGTCCTAAGGTCCTTTCTCTTCCTGCCATTGCACTTTTCTGGCAGCACGTCTTCTCGGAGAAAGGTGACGTGGCCCAAGATTAACTCTGACAGGCAGGGATTACCCATTAGCCTGTCGTAGGCTCCAGTGAAGCCAGGAGGGCCAGGCACGATGGCATACTGTATATTGAAGCAGTGCCTTGTGTGTTTTACACAAGAGCTCCTAAAGCCTGCAATATAACAAGGAAGTACAAATCGTGCCGTCATGTTTCGGCAGTGGTCTCCTGCCCCCACCCCCTCGTCCCGAACAGCAGAATAAAGTTACAGAGGCCATAGAGTTCAATGGGAATTCAGTAACAAAAAGGGCTTTGATTTAAAAAATAAATAAATAAATGAATGAAGGAATGTAACTTTCTTTTAGTGGGATTTCATACTTGAGACATAAGATTGGAAATGAAGTTTTGTATAGTAATAGTAACAAATGTGAAAATTATAATTATGCTTAAGGGGTCAAGCTGATTTTTTTTTTCTTTTCTGTCAACTTAAAATATTTTTACTATTTCTTTTAAAACATTTGTATTCGTTTAGCATTTTTGCACTGTGAAATTTAAAAAGAAAAGCCAAAACATGTTTATTAAAATCTTTGATTGTGTTCTCGAGACTTGCTGCTTTTACACAAGACAAGACATGGTGAATGTGCAATTTTTTTACAGCTCATACTTGCCCATACTGTGCTGTGAATAAACAAAATAACAAAGTACGACTCCAAAGGGCGTCTGTGTGGACTGTCTCTGCGTCCTTACTGTCACTTCTGTTGTTTCTGCCTCAGCACATAAGACATTCAATGGTCTAAATCGTCTCTCTTTAGTCTCATTAAAGCAGAAAACATGAAGGCAGACTGTGAGGGCCAGTGTCGTCTTATACTTTTTAATTTATGGCATTGTGTTGAGGAACACCTAGTCCCTACAAGGATTGGCTTATCCATACTTGCATTTATTTGCAAGCCCTGCTCTCTCAATTGGTTCAGTGTTCCTATCTGGCAGCCTGGAGATCTGTTTGGCAGTTTGGAGCTTATGACATTCCAGTCTCCTTTCCATCCTTTTAGTTTATTCTTTTTTTTTATTTGCATTGCCAATAAATGCTTAGTGAATGTGGTGTCTCTTTTTCTAATCTTCTTCATGTGCATCCACTTTTTTCCCCCTCAGTTTTGCTCCTTTTCAGCCCTAAAGATGCCTGACACCATGCAGTATTTTTCAGTATACTTCTTCCATTATTATCATAAATGGTTCTGTGATCCAGCTCCACCAGCTTCTTCTCTCACTTCCCTGAAAGTATTTTCAGGAATGAAACACCAACTACCAATTCACCCAGCCTAAAATACTGTAATTAATAGACTTCCCCTTTTTCATGGGTCTTTGTCACTCTTTTGTGATTCACTTTATTATCTACAGTTATGAGCTAAAATATTTTGACCTCCTGCCTAATACGCTGCTGCCCCTCCCTCCATGGCATGGACTCTACAAGACCTCTGAAGGTGTCCTGTGGTATCTGGCATCAGAACTGATATCAGCAGATCCTTTAACTATGGCAAGTTGTGAGGTGGGCATACAATGGGTCAAACTTTTTATTACAACACATCCCACAGATGCTTGATTAGATTGAGATCTCGGGCTCCAGAAGTCCTCTGTGGAGAGAGGAGAACCTTCCAGAAGGACAACCATCTCTGCAGCAATCCACCAATCAGTCCTGTATGGTAGAGTGGCCAGATGGAAGCCACTCCTTAGTAAAAGGCACCTGGCAGCCCACCTGGAGTTTACCAAAAGGCACCTGAAGGACTCTCAGACCATGAGAAAGAAAATTCTCTGGTCTGATGAGACAAAGATTGAACTCTTTGTTGTGAATGCCAGGCGTCACGTTTGAAGGAAACCTGGCACCATCCCTACAGTGAAGCATGGTGGTGGCAGCATCATGCTGTGGGATGTTTTTCAGCGGCAGGAACTGGGAGACTAGTCAGGATAAAGGGAAAGATGACTGCAGCAATGTACAGAGACATCCTGGATGAAAACCTGCTCCAGAGTGCTCTTGACCTCAGACTGGGGCGACGGTTCATCTTTCAGCAGGACAACGACCCTAAGCACACAGCCAGGATATCAAAGGAGTGGCTTCAGGACAACTCTGTGAATGTCCTTGAGTGGCCCAGCCAGAGCCCAGACTTGAATCCGATTGAACATCTCTGGAGAGATCTTAAAATGGCTGTGCACCGACGCTTCCCATCCAACCTGATGGAGCTTGAGAGGTGCTGCAAAGAGGAATGGACGAAACTGGCCAAGGATAGGTGTGCCAAGCTTGTGGCATCATATTCAACAAGACTTGAGGCTGTAATTGCTGCCAAAGGTGCATCGACAAAGTATTGAGCAGAGACTGTGAATACTTATGTACATGGGATTTCTCAGTTTTTTTATTTTTAATAAATTTGCAAAAACCACAAACTTTTTTCACGTTGTCATTATGGGGTGTTGTGTGTAGAATTCTGAGGAAAAAAATGAATTTAATCCATTTTGGAATAAGGCTATAACATAACAAAATGTGGAAAAAGTGATGTGCTGTGAATACTTTCTGGATGCACTGTATATAGATAGATATACACATATATATAAATTCCTAAGCCTAAAAGTGCAACAATTTTGTGAAACTATTTTATGTAATGTTTTTGGTCGCACTTTTTTAAAAATTTTTTTAATACATATACTGAAGAGAAAACTTAAGGGGACAAGACCCCGAAACAAGCAGGAACTGAAGATGGCTGCATAAGAGGCTTGGCAGAGCATTACCTGGGAAGACCCTCAGCACTTGGTGAGGTCTATGAATTGCAGACTTCAAGCAATCAAGTGCAAGGAACGTGTAGAAAAAGTGTTGTAACTTCTGCATGGTGTGACTGAAATGTGTGCAAATACCCTTAAATAAAAATCTGCAATGTGCACTTTAATCGTGATGGCTGAAGTGTTTGATTTGTAATTTTAGGCTGTGGAGCTGAGGGGTAAGTCAAGTAAAACAAAAAAAAAATGTGTCTTTGTCCCAAACATTATTTTAAGTGTATTGTTGGTCATCTTCATTTACCTTATTCCAGCTTTAAAGAATCAGTTTACTTTGGCACCATATGCATCACACATACAGTGTCCTGAATATATGTATTCAGCCCTCAAACTGTTTATTATGTCAAATTTTAAAATTAAAAAATTTTCAAAAACTTGTACACGTCATGCCAAATCCAAAGAAACAAATTGAATGCATTTACACAATTTGAAAGAGTTTTTAAATGCAAAGCTTATATTGCTTGGTGCTATGTCTCACCTGACTAGCTTGCCCAGTTTGTTGATGGTCTCCTCCTGTTTGGTACCCCAGTTTTCACGTAATTTAAGAGGACACGTCGTTCCTCTCGTGCTGAGGACCAACAGTATGGTAGAGGTTTTCTACAAAGCAAACTGAAATTAAGATAAAATGGCTTTCAAAGCAAATCCAGGATATACAGTAATTCTAGATAGCAACAATCAGGAGAAGAGACAAGACCACCTCAAAGGCATTGAGCAGAACTCTGAGCTCAGTGTATTGTATCATATGCAAGTGGCTGCCCCTCGAAACTTTCAACAAGCCATGCATGGCACTTGTCAAGGAGGCTGCTGTGAATTCTTTGAATATAAATCAAGGGACGCAATACTTGTACTAGCGAGACTACATCTGGAGTATTGTGTGCAATTCTGGGCCTTCATTTATCAATCATCTCACAAAGTCCTGACTGTAATAAGAATTGTCCTACTGCAGAGTGCAACATGAAAAGTAGTTACAAAGCGTCCTACTACCAATCCCAGTGACAAGCAGCTGGCCACAAATGTCCATGACTGTGACTCAAAAGGATGATCACAGCTAATCAATCCCCAAAGCATTGCACAAAAACTGCCTTTATGGAAGAGAAGCAAAGAAGAAGCCTTTGCTTGGGGGCAGCTGAACCAAGCCACATCTGTGGCGTAAATCTAATCAGCCAGTTAACGCCATCCCCACTGTGAAACATGCTGGTGGCAGTATTGTGTTGTGGAGAACAGGGATTACTTTATTATTATTATTATTATTAATAATAATATTAGATTCTGGTCAGAATTTATGGGAAGCTGAATGGTGCACAATACAGACAAATACCAGAGGAAAGTCTGCTGCATTCTGCCAGAAAGTTTAAACCCAGGAGGAAATTTGTCCGGAAAAGGAGCTAAGGCACACTGTCAGAGCAACAATGGAGTGGCGTAAAATGAAGGCATTTGATGTGCTTGATTACTTAGATTTCAACCCATCTTAGATGAGTAGCTCAGTGCTGTCAGAAGGTAAGACCCATGGTCTCTGATAAATACACGTGTTAATTCAACTGGACGCACGTTTAACTGGGACACGGTGCAAGTAAAATTTAGGGTCATACTAAAAGTGCCAGAGAGCTGGATGGATTGTGACTATCAAATGAGAATGCCACTAACAGACATTTGGAGATGAACAGAGCATATGTAGGGTTAAGATGAAGAACATCCAAATAAAACAAAAGAACTTAAGACACTCCGAAGCCCACCTAACTAATCCACCCCTCCTACACCCACCTACAGCCACACACTTTCTCATCTGCTATCTATTGCCTTTGATTCCTGTATGTCTAATCATTTTCCTCTGATGATGAAACCTGGTAGGTGTTAAAAGCTCAGGGAGAAATGACTATTTTTTTATATATATCTATATAGATATACAGGGTGAGTCAAAAATATGTTAACACTAATGGTACTGCTAGGTATATACTTATATACAATTTTTGTGGACAGATTGTGTCACATATGGTACATGTGTTGAACATGATGGCGAACAGATTGAGACATTCGTGTAATCATCTTGCACATACTGTATGAAGCATGTTTTGTGAATAAATTGTTTCCGCCATTCAAATGTTAACATAATTTTGACTCACCCTGTACATAGAGAGAGAGCATTTGACTGCAGTCTCACAGATCTATGGTTCTGGGTTTAAATCTTTGATTTCTGTGTGAGCGGTTTTCATGTTCCTCCTGTGCAAATTCTGGATTTTGTTAAGACACTCCAATTTCCTGAGTTGTACAAGTAGATAGATACTTTATTAATCCCGATGGGAAATTCACAGGGCAGGCAGGTGTTACGTTTATCTGCTAGTGTTCCTCCCTTGCTGGGGTTCAAATTCCTTTTTTTTATATCTTTTTTGTTCTTTTAATTGCTTTGTTAATATTGGTGATCATTTAGTATCATTTGATATATGTCTGTGTTTCTTTTGCTATGTTCTGTGTGTCTTATGGGTGGTTCCCCTACACAGGCTGGGAAAACAAGCAGCCACTTGAGGTTCATTTGAATGGGCTTGTTGGTTGAGGTGAGGTCTATTAATATAATTGTGATTTTTCATGATTTCCTGGATTTGCAACATTTCATGTTCTGTTTTTTTTTTGACCATTCTTGCTGGGCTTGTGTGTTTGAGACTTGTTTCCTTGGGGATTGCCTTTCATGCAACTCCTGCTGTGCCTTTTGCACTCCTTTGAGTTTTTGTTAAGAAGACCATTTGTGTATAGTGCTCTTCACCAAGTGCAAGCACCGGGCACTGTGAACAAATTCTCAGGTAAAATTACAATAATTGGTAACTACAGAATTAGGGTATATATAAAGAGACTGATTTTTTAAAACACACAGAAAACAAAAGTAGAAGCTGATTAAGATAAAAGGAAACCAACACTACGTGTGCATTAATTATTTGTTGAACATTGGCCAGTTGCCAATGGAGGAGATGGAAATTGTAAAAGACAAAGTCAGGCAAAGCCACGGTCCTGGAGACCTCGGCCAACCAGCCACCCACCCTCTCTTAGTCATTTTGAAGTAGAGTCTGTGTAGGCCATCCAAACTGATAAGAGAATCTTTCCCTCTGATTCCAACACTCCTTCATCTGAGATGACTTTTCCAAATGTAGGAAAGTGGCCGTTATGAACTGAAAGTTCCAAAGCATGTGTTCCCAAAAATGCCCACTAGAGGGGGGAACCAGTCAAACACGGCTAGTAACAAGAGTAAGCACAGGATCTTTATATATAACAAGATTTATTCTGCTCTGTAATAGTATGATACTCTGAAGAGCACTAAAGGCAAATCCAAAAGCAAACAAAAACCAAATACAGTATCCAAAGAGTGGTCAAATAATCAAAGCACAGCTGAAACTCACCGACTCCCTAGCACATTGGAATGAACCGCCAGGAACTGTGGGAGACCCTCCGATTTTAGAGGGCGGAGGGCAGTTCCTAGTGATGATTGGCAGGTGGCTGTGAATCTTGGGGTACCACCCAAAAAGACATGGACACTACCACAGGAAAAGAAAATACAGCAGATAATTTACAAAAGTAATGTAAATATATGGCTCAACCAAGAACAAAGAAGACAAAAAGCTTAAACAGATTTGAACCCCAGCCTGGATGGAACCCTTGCTGAAATATAAGAGCAGCTTTGCCATAAAGCAGTAGCACCAAATGCCACCTCAGGATACCGAGAAGAGAAACAGCAGAAGAGATTTAGTAATGGTTTATAAATATTGTAGTACTTACACTTTGTACAGAGAGCTAACAAACAGATGTAGTGTACACAGTTATAGGCTGTCACATTAGACAGATTTTCAGTCATTAGCCTTCATTTACATAGTGTTAGCCTGTCAGAGGCAGTTGGCAGTTTGCTCCTGTGAAGCCGATTGTCTAATGTATCATACCTAAGGAATGAGAACAAGTAGTCTGTTACTGTTACAGCCAGGATGGGGCAAGGAACAACACCTGGCCAGGAGGTCAGTGTCCTGCAAGAATTGGGGGAGACAACCCTATCAGGAATACGTGTTCCCCCGATATGCAGGATGGCAGCATCCCTGGGCATCACTACCTGTATGGACACCCGCAAGGCATGCTGGGAACAGTAGTCCCATGGGGCATCCTGGTCAGATTCTGTGGGTACCGCCAGGGATTTCTGCAATGATCCAAGGCCTCTAATAATAATAATAATAATTAATTCATTACATTTATATAGTGCTTTTCTCAGTACTAAAAGCGCTATCCACACGGGGAGGAACTGGGAAGCGAACCCACAATCTTCCACAGTCTCCTTACTGCAAAGCAGCAGCACTACCACTGTGCCACCTGTTTGTGAAGCTTCTTTTTGACCCTAATGTACTTCCAACTGGCATTTCCTCAGCACCAGTCCAAGGTAAAAGAAGCTGTCTGACCTCATTCAGGAGAGTCCGAGTCGGGTGAAAGGAGAAGAAAACAAGTAGTGTTGTGATTTGCAAAGCCTTTTGTAAGGTATTTTGTGACAATAAATCTTTTTATTTGTACCAGTTCTTGTGTCATGGTGGTTGTGTCTGGGGTTTGGTGTGCTGCAGTGCCTCCTAGTGGTTCACTTTGGCTAGGAAAAAAAATCAAACAAGTTTGATTTTCTCATTAGCCATAGTAGCAGGTTGTGAAGGAAGGAGGGATGACAACCAAATGAAGCAATGAATGCTCATTGCATTACGATGTATGTACAATGTAGCGATGAGGAATAAGGAACACATGTGTCTTGGACTTTACAAACAGAAGAGAAGCTCTTCTGTCTAATGCCTCGTATTTTACATACCATAAAGAGATTGGAAAAAGAATTAAAGGTGAGAGATAGCTGTTGATCTTGCTTCAGCTGTTAAATCTTTGTAAAGGTCTGCTCTGTCAGGTAACACGCTATTGGCTGTTAGAAAAAGGGGCAAGCACGACTGTGCTGAAAGATCAGCAGTTGGTCAGCAATGGTGACATGGGCTGCAATTTTTAGTTGTGCAATTTGAAATTTGATCAGCGAGTGTGATTTGCAAATCTGACATACCCATAACAACAAGTAATGGGACATCAGCTTAATCAGTAGCTCTAGTCAGGGTATGCTATACTAAAGTCATGAGTCTTCAGCCAGGATTTAAAAGCTGAGACTTAAGGGCCATCTCTTATATCAGCAGGTAGACTATTTCCACAGCTTCAGGACCCTGTAACTAAAAGCTCAATTTTATAAAGAATCTCCGTCTTCCCATTCTGTTCACAAATTGAAGGCCGACAAATCCTTGCAGTAGCTTTCAGATTTTTATGCTTGGGTTCTCCCAAGTTCTTGACATCTCTAAATTGTGAGGTGCAGTGAGTAAGGCTTTGGACTTCAGACCTTAAGGTTTTGGGTTCAAATCCTGCCAATGACAGTGTGTGATCCTGAGTAGGTCACTTCACCCACCTGTGCTTCAATCGGAAAAAGAAATGTAAGCAATAGTATCTCAAATGTTGTCAATCACTTTAGATAAAGGCTTCGGCCAAATAAATCAAAATAAAATGAATTGTACACTCTGTGATAGACTGGTGTGACCACTGGGTCCCGCTACCCTGCATTAATATGAACAGGTTCTGAAAAAGAGTGAATGCAGAGTCAGAAGCTACTAACAGACAAGCAACTTTTACACCCACTTAAAAGCAAACACATCAGAATGCATTTTGTGCTCTAAATGGGAAGTGTGAATAGCAGAATAAAGGGCTGGGTGTCTCGGGATGTGCTCACCCCACTCCCTCACAGTAACCGAATGCATCAGGTCTGGGCCGTGTACTCCAAGTAAGAGGACAAAAATGCTTACAAATCACTGAGATTGCCTTATAAGGAGACTCCTCACCACAAGGAGCCGTCAGGGTGCCAGCCGAAGCAGTCAAATAAATGACTAACCAGACTGAGCTCAGAGTAAACGCAAGGGGATATAAACACGTGGGTGTAACCGGACCTAGGCCTAATGCAGGGATTCTGTTTTTTATGATCAAACCCGCAGTTACCAGCTAACTGTGAAAAAGGGAAAAGCGCAAAGGCAGTCAGTGTCATTCTGGTATTTGATGTGGCAAGGACTAAATGTTACAGCAGTTTGTTACACGGAGCAGCAAAGGGCGTTAGATACGCATCCAGACTTGAAGAAGAAAAAAAAAAAAAAACAGACATCATTTTGCAAGTCAAGACCGCACATAAAGAAATATGGGATAAAGGTGCACAGCAGTGCAATGCATTGGCAGTTGAGGTTCCTGCCATGTTCCTAATGCTGCCAGGGTAGGTAGTGCAACCCTGAACTGGATTAAGCAGGTTTAAGAAATGTTGCTTATTCTCCCTTTTAGAGCTCATCTCCTATCTTGACCTCCCCAACTGTCACCTGTGATTAACTCTTTGAGAGCTGAATATTTTTTCTTATACAAAGCAATGGTTTCACACATACTATAAATCAACATAAGACATCTGTTGCTGAGTGCTGTGGCTGTTGTTGGCACCTGTTTGGCATCTCAGACAGCAGAAGCCGCACAAGGACAGCAAGACGGCCAGCAGGGATGCATGGTGGGCTAGCTGCCCAGCTGTCTTCATGTGGCGGTGGCAGTCACAGTGAGACGCAATCTGGTATGTACCTCTTGTCATCAGACAGGCCAACGTTGCTGTAGGTGCATCAGCTACACAAACATATACAGCTGGGGACGGATCAGCTGATGCTGATACCTCACTTTCGTTTTTTGATCTCCAGATTACTTGTCCGACAAGTCAAGAGTCCAATTCAGCGATATTACGCAAAACGTTGTCCACGGAGTATTTTGCTTTGCATCTTCGCTTTGGTCTCTCGTCAGATGTCGAAGCCATATAGGTTGCTCTTCACTACTCATATGCACACGCAGGGAACTGAGGTCAAATCAACGAAGCTAACTTTCCTTCTAGCAATGAGAGTCAAACTAAAATGTAATGGTGAGTTTTGTCACCGTTTACAGCTGATTACCATCCTCTACCCCTGGATTTTCACAAAAGTCAGCATCCACCCTGAAAGAGCTTATGTGAAAAATCATGAATCCATTTTCTAAACAGGCTTTGTACACATCAGGAGAGCGGGGAGCTGCAGGCCGTTTACGCCAGGGGTCCTTAATCACAGTCCTAGAGGGCCCCAGTGACTATAAGTTTTCATTCCAGCCAGTTTCCTAATTAGAACTCAGTCCTTCCTGACAATGAAACTTGGTATTTAACTCAATGACTTGTTAGCACTTTCATTCATCAAAGACAAATTTTAGTTACATTGTAGATCAGAAGTCCTCAATGACAGTTCTGAGGGTCTACAGTAGCTGCAGGTTTTCAGTTCAATCAGTTTTTCATAATTAGAACCCATTTATTTACTACTAAAGCAATACATTTATTGGGCTTAATTTTAGTTATCAGAGCTGTTGCATTTCAGAACCCTTATCTGCCTATTTTAGTTTTTCACAGCTGTATTTAAGTTTTACTGGTTGCTTGTTTTCTTAACCATACTTTAGTTAATAATGAAATGCAGATAACCAATAAACCAGCAGCCCTCCAGCTAAAGTGCTTCCTTTTAAACCTGTGCATATGTAGCATGTTAGAAAAATGTTTAGAAATAAATGAGAGAGGAATTGGAAAGACTGTTAAGTTTAAATCTGTTCTGTTCCACATAGCTAATGTTCTCGGAGAAGGAAACTCTACAGTGTAATCTTTAGTTTTTTTATCAGTATGCTGCTGCTGGAGTATGTGAATTTCCCCTTGGGATTAATAAAGTATCTATCTATCTATCTATCTATCTATCTATCTATCTATCTATCTATCTATCTATCTATCTATCTATCTATCTATCTATCTAATCTAATTAAAATTTCTCTTGGATGAATGAAAGCACTAACAAGCCTAACAGTTAAATACCAAATTATCAGCCAGGACTGTTTTCTAATTAGGAAGCTGGCTGGAAGGGAAACCTGCAGCAACTGTGGCCCTCCAGGACCGTGATTGAGGACCCCTGGCTTAGAAGGTCTGTAGCTCCCCACATTCCTGGTGTGTACAAAGCCTGTTTAGAAAATGGACTAATGATTTTTTATATTAATCACATAATTTTCAGAAGTGACAAGTGAGGCGGTGGCGGCACGGTGGCACAGTAGTAGCGCTGCTGCCTCGCAGTTAGGAGACCTGGGTGGAGTTTGCACGTTCTCCCCGTGTCTGCCTGGGTTTCCTCCGGGTACTCCGGTTTCCTCCCACAGTCCAAAGACATGTAGGTTAGGTGCACTGCCGATCCTAAATTGTCCCCAGTGAGTGCTTGGTGTGTGTGTGTGTGTGTGCCCTGCTGTGGGCTGGTGCCCTTCCCAGGATTTGTTCCTGCCTTGTGCCCTGTGCTGGCTGGGATTGGCTCCAGCAGACCCGTGACCCTGTAGTTAGGATATAGCGGGTTGGACAATGACTGACTGACAAGTGAGGAACACTCGTGACACACATTTAAACGTGAACTGTTTAGAGATGACAACTAAGATTAAATGCCCGTTTCAAATTTAAGTTCAAATTTGTTGTCATAAGGACATGTCATCTTTTGCGGTCAGCAGGGGTCTTCATCTGTAAGGAGTTACATAAAGCTCCAGGTTTAGCATTTTGCCTTTATTAATCGATCTAATTGACTTTCTGGTTTAGGCTTGGATTCTTTATTTGACGTTGTTTCATCTTCTGTGTCCCAAATCAAATCCAAGCTGCCTTCTGGTCTCCCTCAGCAGGACTGATGCAGTGTGACCTCAGTTACAGATTAGATTACTGTTTCCAATTTACCTTTAGAGACGTTGCTTCAATAAAATCGTAAAATGGCTGCAAGTGAGGGTGAGGGTGGCTTCAGTTTCTGGTGCTGCCTGTAGAGTGCAGAGGCTTGTGTCTTACCAGGTCACTTCTCCGGTTGTTTGAAATCAGAGAAGGTATATGAAATAATATTTGTGATTTAAATAAAAAATGCAAGCAACTTAATTTATCTAGAAAATAAATGGTAGAACAAACTTGGCACAGTGATACATTATACACAGGGGAATTTATGGGTGGCATGAGAAAGTAAGCAAATCATAATAAACTTGGAGCTGTCATAAAACTCACAAAGCCAATTCTTAGGTCTACTGTACTAATACTGAGGAGGACCTCGTTTTGCTCTAAAAACAGCCTGAGTTCTTCATTCCACAAAATGTTGGAGACATCCTTTGAGATTATATGAATTATTATTATTATTATTATGGTCCTTGTCGGCATTTTTCTAGTTTTAAGATATTTAAGAGATGTTTAATTTTTAGTTTTTATTTATTTTTTAGTTTTCTGCCATTTTCTAATGTGAATTTCTATTTAGATTTACTTTTTCGGAATTTAACTTTTAGTTTTTGTCACATTTTATTAGACATGGTTTTGCAAGTGTAAAAACACAGCTTTCTTTATAAGTTATCAAATTACATATCATTCATATTGTACCTATCAAGTTATTACAGTAATCCCTTGTGATTTGCAGGGGTTAGATATGCAGGACCCATGTGAATGTGAAAATCCCCAAATACGCTTCGGGTGTAAATAAGATGCAAAACGTTGTAAGAAACGCAAAATAAACGATCAGTGTGCAATCACATCACATGTTTAAGACTGACTAGTGAGAAAAAGTTGCGTGGCATCCCCCAGAGAAAGTGTGAAGTTCAGCAGTTCTTTAGTGAATAGTAACTTTTTAGAAAACTTAAATTATAATAAACTTCTTGTGTATATTTATGGTAGTAAACAACAAAAATGTTTAATATACTAATACAAATAAAATTCAACAAAACACTAAGCACAAAATAATGAACACTCGCAACACAGTCCACTTTCACAGATGCACATGACGGTGGTGTACATAGGCAATAAAATCCTCTGTGAACAGCCTCCTGAAAATTATGTCAAGATTTGTTCTACCATGATACTGATGTAAGTGAAGATTTGTAGAAGTTGGGAGCGCTCCCAAGATGAAGTGAAGATACTTTCCAACCCAAATAAAATCACACAAACAAGCGGGCAGAGGACAAGAACATAAATTCAACAGTGGATTGAGATGTGATGCCACATAGAGGTGGCATCACCAGATGACATTCATCAGCAAACCGGAGTGGTTGAGAAGGAGCATAGGACATTAAAAGTGTCTCCCTATACATACAGTAGATGCTGACCCACTGACTACTCTGTAGGAAAGCATTAAGGATGTGAACTTAATATTTGCCACTATAGGAAGCCATTCCTAGTAAATACTGTAACTTTGTTTTATCATCATAGAGAGTTCATGGAAGGCACTTTAACCACCAAAGCTTATTTTTTTTATTGGTAAAAAAAGATAATCATATAAATGTCTAAATTATTTTACACAATGCTTACCTTTTTACTCCTGTCCTTACTAATGGCTGGCTATCTTCTGTGTTAGAAGTTGACATTCACTTTGCAGTACCTTAACAATGCCTGAGGCTGGCTACCTCAGTTTCCTCCTCTTCAAGGAATGAATCTCAGAGTATCTTAGCAGGGTCCAAGGGTAGCTACCAGAGCTCTGTGTCCTGAAGAAAAGAAAAATAGTTCAGTTAAGCTTGCAGGCAAGGTGGTCCTGGGGTGATGATGAGATAATCAGCTGTTCGTGCAGTCACGTGCAAATACGCACAGTTTGGACGATTGGAGTGCATAATTAAGAACCTGCACCCACCAACATTTAGAAAGAAGAGTCTGAGCAGAATGGTAAGAACAGTTGCCAGTTTAACAGTATAGTGTCTGGTATGTGTCCGGGGCATTGACCACTGACGCTGTGCTCATGCTGGGACTCATAGAATACAGCTCTTTAGTTGCTACCCGTGAAAGGGCTGAGCTTATAAATACCTCAGCAAAGGCCAACAGCCATTATAAGTGGTCTGCTCTATTGAGGATTATTGGATAAGCCAGTCTGCTCCTGGATCTCTATCTTTAAAAGGACACTACAAAGGCCAAGAGCCCCGCTCCTGCCAGGATTCACAGCTATATTGGTCAATTTCTGGATAACTATCCTTGAAATGCTGTTTCCTGAATCACCTGAATGTGCACAGCTCGAACCTGAACAAACACGAAAGAAAAACACCAACAAAGGCCAGGAGGACCAGCCTCCTGCCAGGTTATCCATATCTTTTAACTCCCAGATTACTACTTTTGAAGAAGTTCACCTGAGAGATCACAGCTATCTATACTAATAAAAGGCAAAGCCCTCACTCACTCATCACTAATTCTCCAACTTCCCGTGTAGGTGGAAGGCTGAAATTTGGCAGGCTCATTCCTTACAGCTTACTTACAAAAGTTAGGCAGGTTTCATTTTGAAATTGTACACGTAATGGTCATAACTGGAACCTCTTTTTTGCCCATATACTGTAATGGAGGAGGTGGAGTTGCGTATCGCGTCATCACGCCTCCTACGTAATCAAGTGAACTGAAAACAAGGAAGAACCCCAAAGAGCGATGAAGAAAACATTCATTACACAATTGAGAAGGCACAAGAGAGTGGCTCACGTGAACTGACTGAATGCAGCACGAGTGATCACTTTGATACTGCGGAAACAAAGCACGGTGTAAAACGTAAGTTTAAATTAAGTATATAGAAACGCTCCCGCTGCTGTTTGCAATACCATATTCGCGAGATACAAGTTTAATGAGAAGACATGAAGTATAAACGAGACTTTCGATGACTTTGTAACAGATTAAAAATTGCTGTAGCGAGAAACTTTTAAGTGCCGGGTCTTAGCTAACAGCACGTAGAATGCAGCATGTCAGAAACAAAGCACCATGGAAACCTAAAGTTTAAATTAAGTTCATAGACCTACAAAAGGTTGCCATTGATTTGAGGCAAGATTGCTTTTCTCCTGTACAACTATACGTTGCATTCTTAACAGTAAGCTTGCACGGCTTGGTCATATTACAACCGGAGTGCTGAACTAACAACGTGGTATACAAACAGAACTATAACAATCATAATAAATGAACAAAAAAACAGCGGACAACCCGTGGATTAAATAAAAAGGCTGCTTCCGTTGGCGAAGCAAGTAAAAAGGAAGACCTTATATGGCGTTCGTTTATAAAACAGCGGAGAGGGTGTGTGAAGGCAGCTTCACAAAAAAACAGATCCTTAACAAATTGTTATTGGTATATTTTCCCTCAATTTAAAAAGGTTTTCTTTTCTTCTTAATAAAAATTTAAAAGCAGTACTTCACCAATGCGAAGCGTGGGGATTTGAGCGACTGACGCATACAGACATATTCATGAGTGCAGGTACTTTGGAAAGAAAGCACCGTGTGAACCTAAAGTTTAAATTAAGTTCATAGACCTACAAAAGGTTGCCATTGATTTGAGGCAAGATTGCTTTTCTCCTGTACAACTATACGTTGCATTCTTAACAGTAAGCTTGCACAGCTTGGTCATATTACAACCGGAGTGCTGAACTGACAACGTGGTATATAAACAGAACTATAACAATCGTAAAAAAAGAAAAGAAAAAAAAGCGAAGAACCCATGGATTAAATAAAAAGGCTCCTTCCTTGGCGAAGCAACGAAAAAGGAAGACCTTATATGGCGTTCGTTTATAAAACAGCGGAAAAGCTGTGTTAAGGCTGCTTCACAAAAAAACAGATCCTTAACAAATTGTTATTGGTATATTTTCCCTCAATTTAAAAAGGTTTTCTTTTCTTCTTAATAAAAATTTAAAAGCAGTACTTCGCGGGGATTTAGATATAAATATATAGCTATAGATATATAAATATATATATATATATAGATTTATATATATATATATATATAGATTTATATAGATAGATATAGATATATATAGATACAGATATATGTATGTATGTCTATATATATGTAGATATGTAAATATGTATATGTATATATATGTGTCTGTATGTGTGTATATATATATATATGTGTGTGTGTATGTATGTATATATGTGTGTATATATATATGTATGTGTATGTATGTATGTGTATATGTATATATGTATGTGTGTGTGTATGTATGTGTGTATATGTGTGTATATATTTGTTGATATGTGTATATATATGTATATATATGTGGATGTGTATATATATATGTATATGTAGATATGTGTATATGTAGATATGTATATATATGTATATACTGTATGTTTATGTATATATATATGTTTACATAACCTCTTTAACACACTACTTCTCCGCTGCGAAGCGCGGGTATTTTGCTAGTCTATAATAAAACTCCTCACAAGACGTACACATCACTCAGGGCAGATAATTATCATAAACAAGGCAGTTTATTTCAGTCATTACTTATATTTATTTGCAGAGAAACCCAGGCATCAAATATTAGAAGCCAAAATAGAAGAAAACATACAACCTGCGCAACTCAAATCAATGTCCCAAGCTTTGCATCGGTAAAAGCAAGAGACATACCTGTGGAAATGGAAGATTTCTTTCTTTTTCATCCAGCTAACAGTACACATTATTGCACAGCCTTTCTCCTCTTCTCTGTTGGGGCACATTTTCACAGGTTAGGTGGCACTGGATTTTAGTGAGGTGACAGCATGATGTTTCATTGTGTCTTCAAAACACTCTCTCTATGATCAGTAATACAATTAAAGGTTACAAGAAAGTAGATCAAAGAGAAAGGTTACACAATGTAATAAATCTTGCTTCATAAAATATTTGCACAATGCATGGACTTAGAAATAACTGCCTGAAGTTTGGTTCAGATTCACATATTTTTTCACGTACTTAAACCCCAATCACCTCAGTGCTTTCCTCCATTGACAGCCTCCTCTCTTTTGTCATCTGCCTCACCATCCACATCACATCTATGAGAATTAGGTTTGTAAAATGTCTGATTATGCATCTCCTATGATTCTTCTTCATAAGTAGTTGCAACTTGTAGCATTTTATTGATTTATTTATAGGTTACCATTTGCAGTGAAGTGTTTGTTTAAAAAAGAAAAAGAAACATCATACTATTCGTTTAAATCAAAAAAATGACTTATTTATTTCTTATGGGTTACTGTTTGTGGTCAAGCAATTTGCACTGTTTAAATTAAAAAAGTTAATAGATATCACACTGTTCTAAAATAAAAATACAGTTTTTCCATTTCTTAAATGAAAAAATCGACTGGAATGGTACCTTTGTCAACCTCCCTCCTTCAGCCTCTCCTGGACGTTGCAGGTAGAACCATTTATTCTGTACGTGTTTTGGTTAATTGTTTCAGTCAGATAAACACTCTACTGGCACACCTCTACTCAAGATGCATTCTATATACAGTAAGAATGTGCTTTGTACTTTTAAGGATGTATTCCACAACAGAAACAATCATATACAGTAGACAGCGGTGATTATTAATCACATTGTTTATAATTCCAATGTCTTAGCCAGCATATGACTTCCTCCCACTGCAACTTAGAAATTCTTGGACTGAAATTATAAAGCCGTCTGAGATAAAATAAAATTATGGTCAGACAGTTAAGATGAACAAATTTCTTCATTTTCTAATTCCATTAGACTGTGGAGGGGTGCCAGCAGCATCACATTCAAACTAAGAATCAAAAATCTGGATACCAGCCCATGGCGTGGCATATACACAACTCTCTTTTCTTCATACTAAGCTGGTTTAGGGTTAAACATCAACTTTACAAACATCTTTGTGATATCAGAGGAATTCAGAAGCCAACTAAAATAAAACACAGGGGGAATATGCAAACTCCACACACAACAAAACTGGGTATGGAAATGAACTTGGGTCTGTTTGCCTGCAAGATAACAGTACTAACCACTTTTACTAGGTAAACTAATTTTAAGGAAAAAGTAAACCTTGGATGTGATCCAAAATAAAGACAATAAAGATAAACAGTGGAATCTGAACATATTTTTGTGCAGGACCCCTTACACCCCTCACATGGACTTTTCACACTTCTGCCATCTTAGAGAAGATGCTGCAGCATCAAAGCGAAATCTGCCAGGCTGCAGGAGAGTTTTTACCCCTGAACTGTCAGACTCTTTAACACCAGGCTGCCCCCTGGGATCTTCCACACTGCCTCAACCACCTCTAAAAACAGAACTTTTATACATGCGAGCCACTGTCCTGCAAAGACGAGCGTGCAGGTAGAAAAGAACTGAAAATCTCCTGCTGACCTTTAAGTACTTTGACACTTTTGTTATCCTTCTGCTGTGAAACATTCTGACCTGTCATTGTTTACACATGTCTTAAAACAACTATTAGCATACACTGATCATTTCTGTACTATCTATATCTATTATTTATTTATAATATTACATATCTTACACATCAATATTGCTGCTACTTCTTTGTCTTGTCTTTGCACAGTGTCTTGTCTTGTTTGTGTTTTAATTTTAAATTTAATTTTATTTTTAGTTTATTATTTGCACGTCATGTTGTTACACTGTGGACCCCGAGCTTCGCAATTTCGTCTATCTGTATACTTGTATATGGTTGAGATGACAATAAAGTTCACTTTGACTTTGAAATGAGTAACTGGTGGACTTGTGTCTGATTGAATATGGTCACAAAAGTGTTTCTTATAAATAACCCTTGTCACAATAATGACCATCAGACATTGCGAAGGTTTGGGGCAGCCACCCGTATAATTGTTTACGGCTGCAAAACGAATTAATCATCAAAGACACGTGCATTCAACTGAGTCCAAAACAGAACTGATTCTCCTCAGGCAATATGGCGGCTTTAAAGGCCAGCGGAGGAAGTGACGTCATCAGCACCGGAACCGGAAGGGACGTCATTGGCTGCCCCAGAGCCGGGTGGGATTTCCCTAGAATAGTCTGCAAAAGATCGAGAGGGAAAATTAGTGCACTTCGCCACCCCCTGGTCTGGCATGGAATTACATGTATTCAAGCCCTTTAGTTGTCTCCAAAACACATGTGTGTGACAGGGCCCCCCTCCTCAGCCCAGACCCGTCGGGTCGGGCGTTCTGCACTGAGAGGTCGTGAACGCGGGAGAGAGCATCGGCGTTGGCGTGGAGAGAACCCTTCCGATGAATGACCGAAAACTTACAAGGTTGTAAGTCAAGAAACCACCTTGTGACTCGAGGGTTAGACTCCTTATGCAGGGCCATCCACTGTAAAGGTGCATGGTCCGTGACAAGTGTAAACTCCCGACCCAAGAGATAGTACCTCAACTGTGTAATCGCCCACTTAATCGCAAGAGCCTCTCTTTCCACCGCCGCATACCTGGTCTCGCGATCCAGCAGTTCCCGGCTCAGGAACATGACGGGGTGTTCAGCACCGTCGACGCTTTGGCTCAGCACTGCTCCAAGGCCTGTGTCCAAAGCGTCCGTCTGGAGGATAAAGGGAAGTGAAAAGTCAGGTGCCTTTAAAACAGGTGCCGATGTCAGGGCCTTTTTTAAGTCACTGAAGGCTGCCTTAGTCTTCTCAGTCCATACCACAGTGTTAGGGGCCCTCTTCTTTGTTAAATTACTCAAGGGCACGGCTCTCTCTGAAAAGCGTGGCACAAACTGGCGGTAGTACCCTGCTAAGCCGAGAAATGCCTGGACCTGCCGCTTGGTTCGCGGACGGGGCCATGTCAAAATGGCTTCTATTTTAGAGCACTGCGGCTTCACATTCCCACGACCCACCAGGTAGCCCAAATATTTGGCTTCTTCCAATCCAAAGAAACATTTTTTTGGATTGATTCGAAGACTGGATTCACCTAGCGTCCGTAATACTGCTCGGACATGCTGTAGGTGTTCCTTCCAGGTGCTGAAATAGATGACAACGTCATCCAGATAGGCAGCACTATACGTGTTATGGGGGCGGAGCACTTTGTCCACCAGACGTTGGAAAGTTGCAGGAGCCCCATGTAACCCGAATGGAAGGACACGATACTGCCAGTGCCCACTAAGGGTGCTAAACGCGGTTTTACCCTTTGCGGAATCCGTTAAAGGAACCTGCCAGTACCCTTTAGTTTTGTCAAGAGTGGTCAAATATTTAGCCTGTCCAAGCCTCTCAAGGAGGTCGAGGCATTGGATAAGCATCAAAAAGTGAGACCTGATTAAGCCGACGGAAGTCATTGCAAAACCTCCAACTCCCGTCGGGCTTAGAAACTAAGACAATTGGGCTGGACCAGGGACTATGACTCTCCTCTATGACTCCTAGGTCCAGCATGCGCTTGATTTCCAGTTCCACTTCAGCTTTCTTTGTCTCAGGAAGCTGATAGGGACGTTCTCGGACGATGACCCCAGGCTCAGTCACAATATCGTGTGCAACCAGAGAGGTCCTTCCAGGTTTTTCGTCTACTACCTCCGGGATGGACGAGATAGCTGCTTCGAGCTCTCGCCTCTGTCTGTTATTTAAATTAGACCCGAAGCTAAGTGTGTTAGTTTGAGCGAAGAAGGAGCGGGGCTGGCCGGAGGAAGGATCAGGGTCCCTTTCCCTCCACGGCTTCAGCAGATTCACATGATATATCCACTCACTCGGTCGATGATTGGGTTGTTTCACCAAATAGTCGACGAGTCCTTTTCTCTCCTTGACTTCGTATGGTCCTTGCCAATGGACAAGTAATTTAGAGTGAGAGGTGGGAACCAATACCGTGACTCGATCCCCCAGTTGAAACTCCCGAAGTGTCGTGCCACGATCATAATAATGGGCGTGTGCTAATTGCGCCTCCTCCATGTGACTTTTTAACATGGGCCTAATTTTTTCAAATCTATTGCGTAATTGCGCAATATATTCCAAAATATTAGTGGAGGGAAGAGCCTCTGCTTCCCAACCTTCTTTTACATTGTCCAATATACCCCGGGGTTGTCGTCCATATAATAATTCAAAGGGTGAGAACCCCGTGGAGGCTTGAGGGACTTTCCTGTAGGCAAAGAGTACGAGGTGGAGAAGTTGATCCCAATTCCTCCCGTCCCCACTGACCACCTTGCGAAGCATCTGTTTGAGAGTTTGATTAAATCTCTCTACTAAACCATCGGTTTGAGGATGATACACCGCGGTTTTCAAGTGCTTTATTTTAAGTAATTTGGCCGTTTCCCTGAACGTTTCCGAGGTAAACGGAGTCCCTTGATCCGTAAGGATTTCTTTAGGGATTCCAACTCACGCAAAGACCTCCATCAGTTTCCGTGCGATTGCTTTAGAATTGGCTGAGCGCAAGGGACCAGCTTCTGGAAATCGGGTTGCATAATCCACGAGGACTAATATATATTTAAATCCTCGAGCCGAGAGTTCCAGGGGTCCCACTATGTCGACCCCTATCCTTTCAAACGGGACATCAATTAAGGGAAGGGGAACAAGAGGAGCACGGTCCCTCCTAGGAATTTGCCGCAGCTGACATTCAGGACATGAAATCCAGAAGCGGCGAACCTCCTCATTTATTCCCGGCCAATAGAAGCGGAGCTTAATGCGCTCTAGTGTTTTTTCGGTGCCCAGGTGGCCTCCTAGGAGGTGGCCGTGTGCTAACTCACAAACTTGCCGCTGGAAACTTCATGGCATTAGCAACAGCTTCCGCACCTCCCCCCCCATGCTCGCTAACCCGATATAATAAATCATTCTCTAAAACAAAGTGGGGTCCTTGCGGCATGGGCTGATTTGTGCGTTGGCAGTTGACTAGGACAACTGCACTCTTAGCAAACTTAAGGGAATCATCATTCCATTGTTCCCTTTTAAATGAGGCCGGTGTTTGTCTATATTGAAAACTCAGATCTGAGAGAGGGTCAGGTCTGACCTCAAGGGGTGGAGAATCAACCCGTTCTGGCGAGACGCAGACAGATGACGTGATGGCCCGCGACGGTACAGGAAGTTCCTCATCCTCCTCTTGGTCTCCCATACCTCTCTCCACCGGCTGTGTACACGGTGTGGAGACAACCTGAGACGGTGGATTCTCATCTGTTACTAGGCCCCATTTCGGATTAGGAGAGCTCAGTACTTCACAGCTTTTAATATCAGACCAGTCTCGCCCGAGAATCACAGCACACAGTGGATTTGGGAGGACCGCTACGATCAATCTTTTAAGTGATCCTCCGTGGCTGATGAAACCTCGAGCAGATTTATAGGAGCGAACATCTCCGTGTACACAGGTAATTCTGGTCTTTATTTTTAACCATTTTCGCGGTAGTACGTATTGGCGGTCAACAATAGAGATGTTGCTGCCGGAATCAAACACAGCTACAACCCATTTATAAGGACCTCTCCCTTATGAGCCATTAACAAGGGGTTTGAAAGTGCACACAATCCACCCCTCTCTCTCCATTTACATTCCGCCTTGTTTCCGAGCGAGGGCCGCGCCCGCGGAATTGGGGACTCCGGTGCAAACTCCGGTTTATGCCGAGAGGGCAGATTAAGAGGGACGTAATCTCTACAGCATCCGCTAAAGGACCTTTCTGCTCTCCCAAATTGCAAGGCTACCCTCGAGGTTTCAATGAGCTCCACGAGCTTGGTGACATTAGAAAAGTCTCCCTAAACCGGCTGGGTGAAAAATTCGGGCAGGCTATTTATAAATATAAAGCAGGCCACTTTTTTGACAATTGAAAAGGTGTTGCATTCAGCTGGCTTTAACCAACCTGCTACCTCTTCCCAAAAAGCATCCAGCTGCTCTTGGGTAGACCGCTCAGGGTCAAATTTCCAGTTTTTTATTTTTCTCACCTGCTGGTCTGGGGAATCCCCACTTTGCTTTGGGGCTTTAGCCCCGGTGGGAAGGACAGCTCTCTCCTCCGAGAGAGCATAATAAGTCCCCATCGCTTCCCCCATAGAAACCAGCCCACGTCTGTGTGTCCCCTCGACACTCTCCCTATTTGATTTAGGTGACCCTGAGCTAGACAAAGGGAGCGGAGTCTGCACCGGTTCTTTCCGAAATCCGAGACGTGATACCTGCCCGAAAGCTCGGCCCAGGTCCTCTCCCATCTGGATATGATTCAGGTCCGGTCCCGTTCTCTTCAGGGTTTCTTCCGTCCTGCCGACAACGCCAGTGTCACAATAATGACCATCAGACATTGCGAAGGTTTGGGGCAGCCACCCATATAATTGTTTACGGCTGCAAAATGAATTAATCATCAAAGACGTGCATTCAACTGAGTCCAAAACAGAACTGATTCTCTTCAGGCAATATGGCGGCTTTAAAGGCCAGCGGAGGAAGTGACGTCATTGGCTGCCCCAGAGCCGGGCGGGATTTCCCTAGAATGGTCTGCAAAAGATCGAGAGGGAAAATTAGTGCACTTCGCCACCCCCTGGTCTGGAATGGAATTACATGTATTCAAGCCCTTTAGTTGTCTCCAAAACACACGTGTGTGACACCCTCCCAATAAAGACATAAGGAGACCTGTGTGTGGTGGTTAATGCCAAATAACAGACTGCACACAGAATTAGGGATTTATGGTTGAGGATTTTCATGTTTTTTTCCATAGGAAACAACCTTCACATGGTTTGTAACTCCACAATACCCAGAGCAATTTTGTACACTGTAGTGGGATGGACCAGTAATATCACTTCAGCATAGGCCCACCTAGTCAACAAGATGATTAAGGAGGCAGGTTCAATAATGTGATGATGCATTCTGGATCCACTGGATGTAGTAGCTGAGTAAAGAATTAAAAGAAAACTGTTGGCCGTTACTGTATGAACAATCCTGAATATCCTCTATCTGACACACTAGCATTGAAGACTTCTAGCCCAGGAATTGTTCTATAGAAGCGAGTTAAGAAGCACTACTTGGGCTCCTTTATACCTACGGCAAAACACCTCTATAGTGCCTAACTGGGACTGCTGTCTTATCATTAGAGCCAGAACTTTTCTTCTTTTTTGTAATTCATTGTGTGTATTGCATAGGGGATGTTGATGTTTCTTACATTTCTTGAGCTTCTGTAAAACAGTAAATTTCCCCTTTAGATATGCAGCACTTTATTCATTGAATCTATTATGTGGGTTGCCTTATCTATCTATCTATCTATCTATCACTTTTAATGGCCAAGGCCCTGCTTGCTTATCTGAGCTTATAATTACTTACAAACACACCAAATAAAGATGCCCAGAATTAATAGACTAACAGTGGAAGGACAACCTTTTAGCTACTGGGCCCCAAAGCTGTGAAACAAACTGCCTGCTTATATAAGAGATGCTCCTTCAGTCTCAGCTTTTAACTCAGGACTTTAGTCTGGCATAACCTGATTAGAGATGTTCATTAACTGTGCATATTACGTTAGTCTGTTAGTTATTTGTATAGAATTGCAAGTATTCCAATAATTATGAATCTTTATTAATCCATTTCCACTGCTCAGGGGAAAGACATCCAAGATACTGGGAACCTTGGAATCAACAAATGGAAATGTTGTCATCACATTAGACAGCCCGACACAGACTTAAATGCCCAGGTGGAGGGGCACAGTCAGATGGTCGAGGTTCCCAGGACTGTGACTGTGTCTGACTTTGTGTTTGGACTTTTTCTGTTTTAACTGACTATAGAGTGGACATTGCTAGGCTTTAGTGGTAGACCAGAGATTTAAACAGAAACGTAGATACGCAGCTGCACCAAGCCCACTCTTACATTTCATGCTGAACTGTTTGTACCAGGACCAGGCTGAATCTAATAACAAAGATGTAAATCAGACTTGAACTGACATCTTTGCAGCAGCCTTTTTGCAAAGACTCTTGGTCTGGAAGGCATTAAATAGCCACCCAAGAACAAAGAGCTATAATTCAAAGAATGGCAATTCTGATGGACAAAACACGCCAATGAGAAGGCACTTGTTTTGTAACTGGAAGTGGCTTTAATCCTTTCATGAGAGGTTATTCATTCATTCAAAAAATAGCAGCACTGAACTCTCAAGGGAATTCTGAGGGCGCTCTGAAGAAACTCACAAGGGAGCTCTGCTCTCACACTCTCCAAAATGACCTCTTGCACCCTCTGAACCCTCTCTCTGAAATCTAAAACCTGATGAACTGCTCCCTACCTTGGGAGCTGAAAGCTTACAATCTCTTCTATTTGTGGACCAGAAGGCTTAGATCCAGTCTTCTAAGCCAAGCACTGTACCAGTCTGAAAGGCTGAGAAGCAGCCACTGCTTAAAGAAGGGAGCTTCAGCATCCAAACTCATGCGCCAGAAGGAGTAATACTTTTCTCCTAAGTTGAAAACAATAAAACAAAAACTGAAGAAAGCACTGCACACCATAAATAAAGGACCATGTGGCAAAGAGAAAGAGTGCGCTCCAATGCAATAAGAATTCTCCACTTGAGCCTGTACCAAAAACAACAACTCCACAAAATGTCGGGCATTATCTTTAAAGACTTGGTACCATAAAACTATTTATATGTGCCATGATAAATTACCACTCTGAATAATCAGTAAACAGACAGCCTCTCTAAGTTATATTCTTATTTGTCTAGGCTGTCTGCCTCCTGTCTTATATGTCAATATAAATAAATACGCAGTTATCATATTTTGGTAATCCTTGTGGTTATCAATAAATGTTGCTGTTGTTTCTTAAAATGAGTGTGCTTCAGTTGCCTTGATATAGGTCTAATGGCAGATGACTGTCTTCTACAACACAGAAAGGTATGGTACATAAAGTAAGAGCCTTAACAAATGATTCAATTAATCACCAGCATAGCCAAAGGCAAAATTGGTAATTAATTGAGCAAAAATCTCAAGACTTTCAAGAGATACATTTTCTCCAGGGATGCTGCTGACTGGAGTTATTATTTTCCTCTTCTCCACTATCCACACAGTTGTTCAACAATAATGTTACTGGACATATACTGCATTATTACATCCCATTAATGCTAATCAGTTTTGAACTTCTTTGTATTACGGTATGTTGTTTCTTTGTATGCATCATGTTATTACTAATTTGTGAAGTTTTAATTGCAGTTTTCCTGCACTCAATGAACAGTGCTACATAAAAATAAACTGAAGTATACAGTAAGTGTCAACAATCCTATGGGAAGACTGTTTTCACTCAAACTCCTCCATAATTATGAAACAGTGATTCACTACATACAGTGGTGCCTCACACAATGAACTTAATTCGTTCCAGGAGCAAGTTTGTTATGCGAAAAGTTCGTTATGTGAAACGCGTTTTCCCATAACAATACATGTAAAAAAAAATAATTCGTTCTGTAGCATAAAATATGCTAAGATGACATAAAAAAAGATAAATTTTTTGTTATTATTTTTATTTAGATACATCTAAAAACATAATTTTTTTTTAAAAAAACACACATTTTTTTAATTTTAAGACAGACTAAGTAGAGTCTACCGAATCTTGCACATCTTCATCCATTTTCTGCTTTTTGGCCGATGGTTTCATGAAAAACCTGTCCAAAGTCGTTTGTTTTCTCTTTTCTTCAACATCTGCCGGAAATAACGGACAAGAGTATCGGAGTAAAGATCGTTGATCCTGTTTGCTTCAGCTGAATCCGGATAGTGGGCATTGGTAAACTCCTGAACTGCTTTCCATTTGACCAGGATGTTCTTGATGTCAGCAGTTGGGATTGGTTGATTGTTTGATTGTTGCTCCTCGTTATCAGATGACGCTTCCCTTTGAGCATTGTCCTGTTGCTGGACCAGAAGTGCTTGGAGCTCTTCAGTTGTCAGCTCTTCTTCGTGTTCCTCAATAAGCTCCTCTACATCCTCTTCCTCTACCTCTAATTCCAACCTTTGGGCCACTGTGATGATGTCCTTCACCACTTCTGTGTCATCAACTACTGCTTCTTCCTGGGTCCACGAAGGCACAAGCATCTTCCAAGCAGAAATGAGGGTCCTTTGTGACACTTCTTCCCAGGCCTTCTGTATAAGTCGTATTGCCATAAGGACATCAAATTTCTCCTTCCAAAACTTTCGGACAGTCATATTGTCTCCACCAAACTCGCATTCTTCAAACACCTTATTAAAGAGGGCTCTAGTGTAGAGTTTTTTAAAGTTCGCAATAACTTGCTGATCCATTGGCTGAAGAATGGATGTGGTGTTTGGTGGCAAATGCTGCACCTTGATAAAAGGATAATTTTCCTGCAATATTTCCTCTAGGTCTTTTGAGTGAGAAGGGGCATTGTCAAGTATCAGAAGGGCTTTGAGTGGCAGTTCTTTTTCCAGCAAGAATTTCTTCACGGCAGGAGCAAAGGTTTCCAGAATCCATTCGTTGAAGATAACTTGGGTCACCCAGGCTTTTTGATTGGACTTCCAATGGACGGGCAGTTTGGACTTAATAACGTTATTTTTCTTGAAAATTCTGGGATTTTCAGAGTGATAAACCAATAGAGGTTTGATCTTGAGGTCTCCGCTGGCATTAGACGAAAACATAAGGGTAAGTCTGTCCTTCATGGCTTTGTGTCCTGGCAATTTCTTCTCCTCTTTTGTAATGAAGGTTCTGCTCGGCATTCTTTTCCAGAAAAGACCCGTTTCATCGGCATTGAACACTTGTTGTGGGCAGTATCCTTCATCCTTAATACATTTTTGAAAGTTAATAGAGAACTTTTCTGCTTCTTTCTTGTCAGCACTGCCAGCCTCACCATGCATAGTAACGCTGTGGATTCCACACCTTTTCTTAAATCTAAAAAACCACCCCCTGTTGGCTTTGAATTCTTCTTCATTATCTTGATTGCTGCTACTTCCAGGGACATTTTTCTTTAGATCGTCATAAATTCTCTTGGCTTTGTGACAGATAATATCTTGGGTTGTTAAGTCACCTTTCACCTGCCTGTCCTTAATCCAAATCGCTAATAGCCTCTCCATTTCCTCGTGGATTGAAGACCTATGTTTTTCATGAAATAGTTTTGATACTCCTTTGGCTACTTTGGCTGATTTGATTGCATCCTTATTTGTCAAAATGGTGAAAATGGTGGTCTTGCTGAGGCCAAACTCTTTGACGAGGTCACACTGTTTTACCCCACATTCACTCCTTCTAATTATTTCCTGTTTCATTTCAACAGAAATCACCTTCCTGCTTTTTTTAGAAGCCATGATATAAAAAAAATATTGAGTTTAACTTAAAAGGACGACTGCCGTGATACGTGCGTGATTTAATTCGTAATGAAGAAAGATTGCCGCGATACGTGCTTAAGTTAAGCGCAGTGACTAACGACTGCCTGCAGTGCCTGCGCGGAAGGATGCAATACATCGGCAGCGATCGTGGAAGCTCGGGCGAAGCAGTCGTGGAAGCTCGGGCAAAGCGGTCGTGGAAGCTCGGGCGACTTCGTTGTGTGAAACGAAGTTCGTTGTATGAATCATGAAATGAAGTTCGTTGTGTGCAGCGTTCGCTGTGCGAGGCGTTCTTTATGCGAGGCACCACTGTACATCAGTACTTCTAGTACAAGTGTTCTCACTGTCTGTTCTGGTGTGCCATGGCAGGGTCTCATTACAGTAAGGATATGAATCAGAAGCTAAATTCTGTTCTCCTGTTTTGAAATGAACCCTCTGCTAACCTGTATTTATTGTTTTCCTTTATCTGATGTTTTATTAGTACAGTAAACACAAAAAAATACTTCTTAAAATTTCTTGGGACAAATAAATGAAAATGTTGCCAAACCTTGCACATTCTCATGGATTTTCTTCTGCAGTACAGAGGCATGTCAAGTTGTCCCTACACGCTTATGTAAGCATACAGCAACTGGTTATCCTTCCTTGGTGGAGAGCCAGACTTGACACATGACACCCAGTATATCTGAAAAGGCATTTGTAATGTATATTAGTAACATGTTTAGTGCCTATAAAGTCTCAAATGTTATCTCTATTTGGTCCATTCATCTAAATGAAGATGTATTTTTTTTTCTGTCTACTAAGTGTAACACACATCCTTCAACTGGATGTCAAACTACACAACTTTTCATAAAACTATATACATGTCATTACATACCTGACATTGTAAAGTTGCTTAAGCTGATTCAGGTGTTGAGGCTATCCTGTAACAGAATTCATGGAAGTGCTGTAGAAGTATTACATATTAGCATGTGTAACAAGTGGTCTGTGACAGACTGGTATCCCTTGCATAAGACAGGGAGGAACCATGGCTTAAACAGATCAAACAAACATTTTATATGACAGTAAAATAATTCCCAATCGGTGTTTGTTTGAGGTTACTACTGACTTCTTGTGAGTTTTAGTGTAACTTTTTTTTTTTAGGATTTTAAACATTTTTTCACCATAGCAGTTACTAAGTAGCAATGAGACAAGCACACAGATGTGAATTGATATTAATTAACAGCTGTTCTTTTAGACACTTTATTGTTTGCACTGGTGTGGCTGTGTTTCCCAAACATGACCCTGGAAATTACACTTAATTACTTTCCTTTCCTCTTGCAGAGGATACCACTCCGTCTCTGAGCTAACTCACACAGGGCCAATTAATGTAACATGCATTTCTTTACGGTTGTAGGAGGAAGATCCTTGGGAAGAAAGCCCATACTCCACCTGGACCATTACTGGGTATGGAATTCAAACCCACAGGCAGCAGTGTTACCCACTGTACTACAGTGCTGACCAGCTTTGATAAACCCCATGGAAAACTAAAACTCAGGAGAGCTTGAATTGGAGCATTAAAAATAGGAACAATAAAATAAAACAATATTTGGTCAAAATATGTCTCCATTTGCAGTTAGGAACTAACATCTGCCCGATACATTGGCTAGAATGAAAACCTGAGGGCACAGTGACCTTTCAGGACAGAGTCTGGGATAGACACTTTCACATTCCACATGTTTTTGTACTATATTAATTGATGACTCTTAATGTTCAAGTTCAGTTGGCCCCAGATGAGTGTGTGTATTTGTGTGCCCTGTGATGAACTGGCATTCTGTCTAGATTTGGTTGCTTCCTGGTTGCAAAGGATGAATGTTGTACTGAAATAAGTAGTTTTTGAAAATTGGATTCTTAATGATAGTGCTGCTGCCTCGCAGTAAGGAGACTCGGGTTCGCTTCCTGGGTCCTCCCTGCATGGAGTTTGCATGCTCTTCCCGTGTCTGTGTGGGTTTCCTCTGGGTGCTCCGGTTTCCTCCCACAATCCAAAGACATGCAGGTTAGGTAGATTGGCGATTCTAAATGGGCCGTAGTATGTGCTTGGTGTGTGGGTTGGCGCCCTGCCCGGGATTGGTTCTCTGCCTTGCGCACTGTGATGGCTGGGATTGGCTCCAGCAGACCCCTGTGACCCTGTGTTTGGATTCAGCGGGTTGGAAAATGGATCGATGGATGGATTCTTAATGATTCACAACTGAAGACTGTGAGAATCTTTATTCACTCTGCCTAGAGCATATCCAGAGTAAGTAAAATGTGAATGGAAATACAGAACTTTGGAACAATCTTGACAAGCATGGGCCATTCACTTCAAAAAAAGCTTGCCAATCCTGCTCACCAAATTTCTCCAAAGTAACATCAATCCACTTTTGAAGGTCCCCAAAATACATCCTTCTACTGCCTTACCTGGTAATTTATTCCTCAGGTTATCTACATAAGCAAAAACTCTGTAACATCAGTATGAAATTTAACCTTAACAAATCCCCATGTGTTGTTAAATAAATTATGTTAAAGAAACAGCAGAGATCTACTGCACAAATTCCCTTAATAATTTTTAATACCTCTATCATGTCACCTCTTAAGCTCTGTTTGTTTAAATTGAAAAACTTCAGCTCTTTCAATCTTTCATCACAGCTGCCCGGTCGGTGCTGTTTCAGTATTAGTGAGAGACATTGAAAGCATCGTCACTTTCTCCATGACTGTCTGGTATGGTAGTGCATCTTCTCACTCAGAATATTAACTGATCAGTAATTTGGTCAGCAGAAAGGATTGTGTTCTTTACCTTTAAACATATTTATCATATTTACTGTATGTAAATATACCAATGCTGACTTAAGCCATTCCACACGTAATCACTCCCCATTCACTTAACTAATTGGAGCAGTATTCTTTGGACAAATTATATTACGATCAATATATACCAGAATGATGGATACAGAAGAGTATGGAGAAGAGAAGGAACAGGCCATGATACAGTATGTAGCATACCACATCATCTGTGAAGCTGCAGTGTTATGGCAAGATCATGCGTGACTGCCAATGGAAGTGGGTCACTGGTGTCTATTGATGATATGACTGCTGGATGAAGTAATAGGATAATTTCTGAAGGGTACAGGGCGCTATACTGTCTCCTCAGTTTTAGACAAATGCTGCACAACTGATAGGAGGATGCTACACAATACAGATGGACAATGATCCAAAACATACTGCGAAAGCAAACCAAGTGCTTTTCAGCACAAAGAAGTGGAATATTCTTCAATGGCCAAGTCAATCAACTGACCTCAACCAATTTGGACATGCATTTCACTTACTAAAGACAAAAGTGATGGCAGAAAGTCCAACAAACAAGCAACACCTGAAGACAGCTGCACTAAAGGCTTGGCAAAGCCTCATTGGGGAGGTGATGTCCAGGCATTCATTGACTGCAAAGGATTTTCAACCAAATACTGAAAATAATCGTTATATTCAAGATTATGTTAGTATGTCCAAAAACTTTTGAGCCCCTGAAAATGGGGGTCAATGTATAAAAATGGCTGTCATTCCTCTTACAGTATTTTCGTTAAACCGATTAAATTAAAGCTGAAAGTCTACACTTAAATCAGATCTTGATTGTTTAATTTCAAATCCATTATGGCAGTGCACAGAGCCAAAATTATGAAAACTATATTACTGTCCAAATACTTATGGACCTAACTGTATATTGATGGGAATGAGTGCAACACTACACTATTAAATTATTTTATATATTTGGGTTTTTGTGCAATATATTATTACTTTCTACAGCTGTAGATAATGTTGGAATAGTGTCACATATTGTATATTGTACTGTTCATTGTATTTTGTTATGTGTATGGATGTAACACCAAGAGAACTATGTTGTCTGGAAATAAAGTTCAAAATTCAATTCAGTACCTAACAGTTCTGCAATCGGTCTAACCACTCATTTCCGTACTAGCACTGCAATGGCTTTTTTTAATACGAGGAAAAGAACTGTACCCAATACTTCAGAGAAGACCTCAACAGTGTACTATGTACTGTAGCTTAAGCATATCCTACCTTGATTTGTACTACCCACATTAAAGGAGTTAGAAGGCAAGTTTGACTGGCCATGGTTACAAAATTGAAAGTTCAGAACAAAATACAAGCTATTTATAACTTCTAGGTCACAAAAATCTAACAGCTAAAACCAGTTAGACTGAAACTCACCATACCACAGAGTCTTCAAGCACTTCTTAAGGCATTGAGGGTGTCAGAAGTTTGATTGGTGGTGGGCAGCTCAATCCACCAGCCAGGAGCAACACATGAAGAGTCTGGATTGACATTTGATGCCATCCAGAGGTGGCGGCACTAGACCGGAGTGGTCAAGGAGCACAGGACCTTTCTTCTAACCAATTACCATTTTTACAGGACTGATTAAGGATAAACTAAGTGTGAGAAGTAGCCCGGACACAGACAGACGGACATCTTGTTAAAGTCTACCACACATTTATTTACCATAATTACACTGTCCATTGTGCCTCCAGCACCAATCTCCCCAAAAGTCCAGGCTCTTTTACAGTCTTTGCCTACTCGTCAGGCCGCCTCCTCTCTCCTGCCTCGAAACCTTGTCCACTCCTCACCCGACTCCAGTCCTCCTTTTGCAGGGAGGCGGCCCCTTTTATAAGTACCCAGATGGGCTCCAGGTGATCCCCGACACTCCCTAGACACTCCCCTGTGTGGCGGAAGTGCCGGCTGTGTTCCCGGAAGCCCACCGGGTGTTCCCAGTCTTCTTCCCCCCAGCACTTCCTGGTGTGGCGGAAGTGTTGGGGTTCCGGGTCCTTCAGGCATGGGGGCGCCCCCTGGCGGAGACCACGGGCCCCTACAGGGTTGGGCTTCCAAACCCTGCACCCGTGGCCCCCAAAGGAACCAGGGCGGTCGTCCCCTTGTGGTCTGGAGGAGGCATGAGCCCTCCTTCTGTCTTCCTGGGCGTCCCGGCTGGGTGCCACCCCCAGCCGCGTGCCACATAAGGTAGCTGGTCATTAGGCCACTGAAGGGATTTTGCAGTCTATGTGAATTAAAAATTAAACATCGGTCATTTCAAACAGCAATTGCCATTAAAAACACTAATAAAGTCCTAATCCAACCCGCTATATCCTAACTACAGGGTCATGGGGGGTCTGCTGGTGCCAATCCCAGCCAACATAGGGTGCAAGGCAGGAAACAAACCCCGGGCAGGGCGCCAGCCCACCGCAGGGCACGCACACACACACACACCCACACCAAGCACACACTAGGGACAATTTAGAATCGGCAATGCACCTAACTGCATGTCTTTGGACTGTGGGAGGAAACCGGAGTACATGGAGGAAACCCATGCAGACACAGGGAGAACATGCAAACTCCACGCAGGGAGGACCTGGGAAGTGAACCCGGGTCTCCTAACTGCGAGGCAGCAGCGCTACCCACTGCGCCACCGTGCCGCATAAAAAGTAAACAACTTATTTTCAAAAACAAATTTGCACTACATAGGACCTCTTTAAATATTTACAAAACCCCAAAGACTACAGTAGAAGCATTCTCTATAAAAACATATCTCTGTGTTCTTTACTTTGAAACATATTTACAATTATATTTATGTAAATATAACAATGCTGGCTTAACCATTCCACATGTCATCACTCCCCATTCACTTAACTAATTGGGGTAGTATTCTTTGGACAAATGATATTACGATCAATATATACCAGAATGATGGATACAGAAGAGAAGGAACAGGCAATGATATGTATCGCATCATCTGTGAAACATGGTAATTGAGGCTTTGTGGTGAATCAGTTAAGACTTTGGACATACAGCCCTGAGATTCTGGTTTCAAATCCCACTTTTTGTCACTGAAAATTGACTGTGTTTTCGCATTCACAATTGACAAAGAAATGTAACCAGTTATATCTCAAATCTTTTAAATCGCCTTGCATAAAAAGTGTCAGCTACATAAGAAATAACATAAAAATACAAAATAGAGCAAGCAGAAACCTAAACAATATTCTTTATACTGAACTACCAAAATTATAAAGTATCATTAAATCAAAAACAAAAGAATCAATTTATCAAAGTTTATAATTCCACTATATGTATATAGGGTGGTCCAGATCTAACCATGCAACTTTTAATGCAATGCAGATCTGGACCACCCTGTATTAATTAATATAGAGGAAGGATATTTTTATATAACAAAAAGCTATCATACATATGGCAAAGAAATACATCTCAAACCCAAATTAACAACTGGAATAAAGTTACAATTGAAAACATATATTAGTAAAATCAGTCCACACTCATCATATATATAGCAGGGGTCCAATCCTGGACAACCACAGTGGCTACGGGTTTTCATTCTAACTTTTCTCTTAATTAATGACTAGTTTTTGCTACTGATTAACTTCATTTAATTTATTTGCTATTTAAAGCTCAGAGCCATAAATCAGGGCTGAGCAATGTCAGTCCTGGAGGGCTGCAGTGGCTTCAGGATTTTGTTCCAACCCAGTTGCTTCATGAGACATCATTCACTGCTGATGACACAATTATTGCTCAAGTGACATTTTTCTGCTTCATTTTAGTTGTCTCGCTTGTTAAGATTTTGAACCCGTAGCCTCCTAAGCGTTACATTTTTTCTAAAAAAAAACATGTAAAAAGCATTGCATTTTTTGGCTTGAAAAATAACATTTTTATTAAATATCAACTTTCTACTGTAAAACATGCAAAACACTAAAAGTACAAAGTCTGAAGTGTAGAAAATATAATATTGATACAAACAATAATAATAATAATATGAACAGCACACTGGACATGTGCGAGTGATGCAAGTGTCACTTTCGGATTCTCAGAATCACTTTTGATTTCACTGACCATTTCAGTTTCACTGCCTGAAGACAGATTCACTTCATCGTCACTTCTGATGAGAGGCGTTTCTTACAATACCCCATTATGTGGCTAGGAGAAGACGTGTCAACACCGCTGCCCAAGTAACACTCAGCCCTGATGCTTACATAAGACATACTTATACTGTTGCCCGAGTAATGCTCGGCACTAATGCTGTTGGTACTTTTACATCCTGAATAAACCTTGGGTCTTACACAAGACACATCTATACTGTTGCACGAGTTACACTCGGGACTAACACTTTTAGAACTGTTTTTACAGGCTGAGAGATGCTCGGGTCTAACACTAAGGAGGTTCATTGCTTATTTAGGCAGTCATTATGCAGTTAAATGAGCACCTCAATAAACATGCTATTCTTGATAAATTTCAGTCAGGTTTTAGAACAAATCACAGCACAGAAACTGCACTCGTTAAAGTAGTAAATGACTTGCGGGTAAATGCAGACAGAGGCCATTTATCTGTTCTCATCCTCTTAGATTTGAGTGCCGCATTTGACACTATTGATCATAATATTCTTAAGAATCGCCTTAGTCAATGGGTGGGCCTCTCTGGCAGTGTCTTAAACTGGTTTGAATCCTACCTGGCAGGGAGAAAATTCTTTGTTAGTTGTGGTAATTATAACTCAAAGACACATGATATTCTATATGGTGTTCCACAAGGCTCTATCCTGGGTCCGCTGCTCTTCTCAATCTACATGCTTCCATTAGGTCAGATTATCTCGGGACATAACGTGAGCTACCACAGCTATGCTGATGACACACAGCTGTATTTATCAATAGCACCTGATGACCCCAAATCTCTTGATTCGCTAACACAATGTCTAACCTGTATCTCAGAATGGATGAATAGTAACTTTCTCAAATTAAATAAAGAAAAAACCGAAATCTTAGTGATTGGCAATAATGGATACAATGAGGCTATTAGAAATAAACTGGATGCATTAGGATTAAAAGTCAAATCGGAGGTAAAAAGCTTAGGGGTAACCGTTGATTGTAATCTGAATTTTAAATCGCATATTAATAAAATCACTAGGACAGCATTTTTTCACCTAAGGAACATAGCAAAAGTTAGACCTCTTATATCATCGAAAGATGCAGAGAAATTAGTTCATGCGTTTGTCTTTAGTCGGCTAGATTACTGTAATGCACTCCTCTCAGGACTACCCAAAAAAGACATCAATCGTTTGCAGTTAGTGCAGAATGCAGCTGCTAGAATCCTTACCAGGAAAAGAAAATCCGAACACATTTCTCCAGTTTTGATGTCACTACACTGGTTACCTGTGTCATTCAGAATTGACTTTAAAATTCTGCTTATGGTTTATAAAGCTTTAAATAATCTCGCCCCGTCTTATATATCGGAATGTCTGACACCTTATATTCCAAATCGCAACCTCAGATCCTCAACTGAGTGTCTCCTTAGAATTCCAAGATCAAAACTTAAAAGAAGTGGTGAGGCGGCCTTCTGCTGTTATGCACCTAAAATCTGGAATAGCCTGCCAGTAGGAATTCGCCAGG
This sequence comes from Erpetoichthys calabaricus, assembly GCF_900747795.2. Classification (NCBI taxonomy): domain Eukaryota; kingdom Metazoa; phylum Chordata; class Cladistia; order Polypteriformes; family Polypteridae; genus Erpetoichthys; species Erpetoichthys calabaricus. Next base: position 291,225,987 of record NC_041397.2, on the reverse strand, counting down.
CTAATACAGTGGAGCACTTTAAAAAACTACTGAAAACACATTACTTTAACATGGCCTTCTCATAACTTCACTGTAATTTAATCCTGACACTCTGTATATCCAATTCATTATAATAACTATTCATTCAAAATTTGTACTAACCCCTACTCTCTCTTCTGTTTCCTTTTCCGGTGTCCTATTGGTGGTGGCTTGTGCCACCACCATCTACCCAAAGCACCATGATGTTCCAACAATGATGGATGGATTAAAAGCCAGAAGTCTGTATAACCATCAGCATAAAGTGACTCCGTGAGAACCCTAACTACAAAGAGGACTATTTCATTTATGTTAGGTAGAATGCCCAAAGGGGACTGGGCGGTCTCGTGGCCTGGAACCCCTACAGATTTTATTTTTTTCTCCAGCCTTCTGGAGTTTTTTTTTGTTTTTTCTGTCCACCCTGGCCATCGGACCTTACTCCTTTTTATGTTAACTAAGGTTGTCTTATTTTAATTTCTTATTTGTCTTTTATTCTTCTTTTCTTCATTATGTAAAGCACTTTGAGCTACTTTTTGTATGAAAATGTGCTATATAAATAAATGTTGTTGTTGTATTTTAGTCTTAAACAGCTGTATTCATCATTTTAACTGCTACTTATTAGCAATAAGATGCAAGTGACAAAGAAACCAGCAGTTCTACATCTAGCTTGTCTCTATTTCCACCTTTGTGTATTTATCATTAACTATTTGGTTTAATTTATTCAGAAGGAAGCTGAAGAGGAAGTTAAGAACTAAAAATTAGAAAGGAAAAAATCTATTATTTAAAAATTAACCCACATGGTAGAGTTAAAGCACTAACAAGTCATGAAATTAAATAAAATCTGTGATTGGCGAGGATTGGCTTCTAGTTAACCAACTGGGTAGGAACAAAAACCTGCAACCACTGCAGGATCAGAGTTGGCCACCCCGATATATATGTAACACCAATTAATTAATAACATAATAATAATTATTAATTATTGTTAATTATTCCACGTGCCTATACAACAAAACCTTACAAACTCCACAACAAAGAAACAATTGAAAATGTACAGGTGCTTATAAAGCATACCAAAGGAAAAAGAAAAATTACCTACAAAGCATACTGTATATAACAAAAAGGAAAAATGAAAAGAATATGAAAAATTAGATACAAAATAAAATAAAAAATAATAGTGTGAGCCTACTGAATAACCCAATCTGTCATAAATTAGCACAATTGTCCAAAACAACATATGAGGAGGCCTACACAAACTAAGGGAAGTATCACAGGATTCTTGACCAATTCATGTGATGCAAAATGTAGGACTGGCCTGGTTTTGTTATATATTGTAGACACGTGGCACAATTACAGTGAGTATTATTATTTTATCAATTTATGGGAACATATATATATATATATACACTGTATATAAATATGTTGAGTGTGAACTGATTTCACAATTACGTGTTTTTCATTGTAACTTTACTCCAGTTGTTAATTTGGGTTTAAGATGTGTGTTTTGCCCTGTGTATACTGTAATAGCTTTTCATAAGTAAAAATTGCTCATCTTTTATTATAAAAAGCATACATATAGTGGAATTATATGTATTGATAAATTGATCATTCTGTTTTAATTGGGGCAGCATGGTGGCGCAGTGGTAGTGCTGCTGCCTTGCAGTAAGGAGACCTGGGTTGCATGTTCTTTTGCAACCTTTGCGTGTTCTCCCCGTGTCTGCGTGGGTTTCCTCCCACAGTCCAAAGACGTGCAGGTTAGGTGCATTGGCGATCCTAAATTGTCCCTAGTGTGTGCTTGGTGTGTGTGCCCTGCGGTGGGCTGGCGCCCTGCCCGAGGTTTGTTCCTGCCTTGCGCCCTGTGTTGGCTGGGATTGGCTCCAGCAGATCTCCGTGATGACCCTGAGTTAGGATATAGCGGGTTAATAAATGACTGACTGACTGTCTGTTTTCATTTATTTACTTGTACTTTATAATTTTGATTGTTCAATATACAGAATATTTGTTTAGGTTTCTGCTTATGTTGTGGCATTGCTCTTGGTAAGCAGGTCAGATTTCTACGATAGTTTTTTCTTCTATTTTTGTCCCAATTCACAGTAATGACCAAGTCTTTTTGTATTCTGTAGTTTACTGCCCTTTTTTTGTAATGCAGTGCCCGAGTCAATCCCACCGACCCACGGTGTAAGCTACAGCCTCATTTCTGGAAGCCGTTGAGGGCTTTTTGCGTTTTCACATCCCCGCTATCCGTGTATGCCCGCGGGCTCCATACCCAGGGTCACTTGAAAGCTGGCCCCGTCATACCGTCCTGGATGTTGGCGGCTCTGCTCCGGTCCACGATTCCTTTTAGCGTGACTCCTCTCCTCCGTCCAGAGGGAGGGCAGAGCTGCGTGTTTTCCTTCTCTTCGCGGAGGAGGAAGTTTGGCCACCTCCCCTCGCCGCTAGCGGAGCCCAGCCACAGTCAGCGAGTAATAAGGGAGGCGCTTCGCCATTGCTGCGCGTACCTCCGAGCTGACACGTTTTCTCCGAAGTTCCCTCGCTGGACTTCAGACGCGCACTCTTCTCACAGTGTCCGTGAAGGGGGATGCTGGGGGTGACAGGAATGACGGGCAGGTAAGAGTCCGGGCCACAAGTCTCCGTCGCGGGCTTCCCGCCCACTCATTCACATGCAAAAGCTACAAGTCAGGAGGAGAGGCATGGGGCGCGACGAGACACGCGACCCCGGTGTTTTTCCGGCTTTTTGTGTTATTTTATAACAATGACGAGAATAGAAGTTGTGTGCGTTAGAGGGACCTGAACCAGCTTTGCACGACCGAGTGACACCGACGTACGAGAGTGCATTAATGCAACAGGCCGCGCCGCTCGGGGTGGGGTTGAGCCCTTCCCGCGCCTCTTAGTCGAGCAGCCCCCGCACCGCTGAAGTTCTCTCCCGGGCAGGAGGAGGATGATGATGATGGTGATACCGCCGTGATCGGAGGTGCTTCTTCAGTGTTGATTCCTTTTTCTTTAGTTGGTCGCCATCTAAAGATAACTTAACGTAGCGGCTGGCGAGCTTTAGTAAAGTTGCTTTAGAAGAGTTTGGTTTGCTATCCTGAAGTGCAGAGTTTAGCGGCGCTTCGTACGTGCAAGTTTTTTGTTTCTGTTACTGAAATTCATTTGAAGGTTTTATACCCAGTGGGCTTTCCCTTACTAATCGCAATTGTTTTTCTTCATTGTCCCATTTATTTTGACATTTGTACTTTTACAGGGGCGTGGCTTTATGCAATTGGTAGAGTTTCTATGCTATTGATACCCAGTGTACAGTATATGGATCCCCTCGATTTATTTTGCCCACAACATTGCACTTTTGGTTTCATTGATATCTTCATCTGCTGGGCCACTAGTGTCAGACTACTTTAACATCTTCATAATCTTTGTTCCATGGAAGTGAGTGATGGTCCAGCTGCACACAGGCAATCTAAGTTCCATTAAGCCACTCCCTGCGGATGTGCAGTTGTCCCACCTCTGGCGAGACCAGGCATTTCATTTCGTTTTATTTTCTAAATTATTTATTTTTAATCTAGAGAAAAGCCAAGCAAAATGACACCCTTTATTGGCTAACAAAAAAGATTACAATATGCAAAATGCAGAAAAGAGTTGCTGGGATTTTGCTGATGCCTTTCCCAGGTAGCATGGTGTAAAAGGCAGGAAAACCTGGACAAGGTGCCAGTCCATCGCAGGGTGAACACACACTAGGGGTAATTTGACGTTGCCAATTCACCTAACATACATGTCTTTGAACAGTGGAAAGAAACCCATACAGACATGGGGAGAATATGCAAACTCTGCCCAAACCTGGCTCTCCTTACTGCTAGGCAGCAGCACTACTACTGTTCCACCACGCCGCCCACAAGTTCAGACATCGTCAGTCTTTAAGTAAATACTGTTTTTTTTTGGCAATGAAACTTATATTGATAAAATGAAAAAAAGAATACGGTAAAAGGAAATCAACAATAACTGATTTTTGTGCTATGTAAGAACAAAAAAAAACACACTCCTCTCAATAGCACCTTCCCTGCCCCACCTGAGGCAGCTAACTAAAAAGAAACTCAATTTAAAAAAAAAAACAAAAAAAAAGTTGATGGATAAACTCGCACACACACATATACACATACCACCCACACGGAAGAAGAAAAAGAGTGAGGAAAGGTGGACAGGAGAAACTGCCTTATGGAACAAACCCCCACCAGCACTTTACTAACTGAACAGCATAAAGCTAGTTGTGGATAGTTTGTTGATCCCAGACAGGGTTCCCAGGTCTTTAAAGAGTGTATAGCCCAAGGACAAATTAAAATTAGCAAATCTTCCCAAAATAATGGCCCATTTAAAAAATGACATGCTGGAAAGTGGGTTTGGTGTCGTTGAGAATGAGTGAAATGGGTAGATACCATAGAAGCCCCTCAGAGATAATTGAGAGTAATAGAATGGGTATATATCATCCCACAACAGTGGGGAGGGAGGTTACTGCTTAGAGAATCAAAAATGATAAATAGATGTGCAAATAGCAGAAGAAAGGATTCCGGATGGATGATAAACATAATAATAATGTGGGGAGTGGGGGGTTGAAAAATGGCCCACAATACTATGTTGTTAAACCAGTATCCTAAAGGTACGTATCCTGCAAAATCTTATTCCCCCGAGGACCCAGATCAAAAATAACCCTATTGTGCCGGAAAACCGTGGACCTGACAACACTGATACCAGTTGAGGATTGTAATATTGTAAAATTAAGATTTACAAATTACAGGGGAGATGAGGGCAGGAGAGTTTAAGCAAGAGGCTAAAAGCAATTTAGTTGCAGTGGTTGCAGTTATCAAGGACATCTACTGGGAGAGAGGAAGGGAAAGTGACAAAAGAGAAGAATTTGAGGGAACAAAGGAATGAGGAGAGAAAAAATCATGGAAAGGGATTTAGCCACATGGTGCCAAGGAGTTGCTGCCAGAGGATGTTGCCAGAACACATGGTAGAACATGACATGGGCATCTAGTTCTTGTCCCATTAGATAATGTCTGCTGCGGATAAGGTACAGTCTGACAAATTTAAATTGTGTGTGCTAGTTATTAGGATTTTTGGAGCAATTTGTGATATTTAAAAAGATGGTTTGCCCACAGAACAGAGAGGATGAGGAAGATCGGTTAGTCAGTTAGACACGATTGCAGGAGTTTTAAGAGAGGTTTTGCAGAGGGGGAATATAGACCAGACACTGGTTTGGATTTATGAGATAGGGTTGAATCAAATGAGTACATGGGATAAATTGGGAGAGTGGAAGAATGGGCGTGTCCCACATGTCCAAAATACTGTTTATTATACTGTATACTTGTTTTTATATGTATAGTATATGCTGGAATAATTTGAACAAATTTAAATAAATTTATTATGAAATGTGACAGTAAATAATAAAAGAGTGTGAACATCCATCTTTCTAACACACTAGGGCAGGGTCGCAGGTGGTTTTGGGATAATGTGTTAAAAGTAACTTACGTTATGTAGTAAGATTACTTTTTGAAGTAGCAAATGACCTAACACAATACTTACTTTTTTGAAGGAAAAAGACGCATGTTACTTTCTATGGAAGTTTATTCCCAACACTCCAAAAAAAAAAAAAATGCTATGCGGATGTTGTACCGATCAGTCATGGTAAAAAGAGAGAGTTGAGCCAAAAAGTAGATCTCTCGATTTACTGGGTGATCTATGTTACTACCATCACTTATGGTTATGTGTTTTGGATAGTGACCAAAAGTGCTAGATCATGATTAGAAGCACCGAAATTAGAGAGGCCGAGTCAGGAGCATAGACATTCGAGAGGAGCTCAAAGTACAGAATCAGAATCACTGTTATTCAGCAGTACTTAATGTACAGGAATTTGACTTGGTAGATTTGGAGCTGTTTAAAATGGAACATAACATCACATATAAATAACATAAATAGCATAAGTTAAAAAGAAAAACCTCAAACAAAGTTACAGAATAGTACAGTTATAAATGAGATTTGTAAATGATGATGTGCAAGTGAAAGTGTGAGTGTGGATATATGTGCACACACATACATGAACATACACTGTAAATACACACACCTTCATAATTATATGATAGAACACATGAATATACAAAGAAGACAGACTAAATTACTGGTTTGAGAGGTCTATAGCTCTGGGAAAGAAACTATTGAGGTGTCTGTTAGTTTTAGTTTTAATTGACCTGAAGCGTTTACCAGAGAGGAGTTTTTTGGAATAAGTGATGAGCTGGGTGAGATGAGTCCATGGTGATCCTTTTGACATGGTTCGTGACACGAGACATATTCAGGTCTGCCACAGATGGAAGAGCACAGCCAGTTATTTTCTCAGCAGACCTCACAACACGCTGTAATTTAGATTTGGAGTGTGCCTTTCCTGAACCAAACCAGACAACAATGGAGAATGCAATTACACATTCAATTATGGCTTTGTAAAAATGAATCAGGATCGGCTGGGAAGTAATTCATTTCTTTACTTGGTATAAGAAGTACAATTGATGCTGTTCCATTTTAGTGATGCAAGTGGTGTTAATGTCCCAGCTGAGAGTGGTTGTGATAGTTGTGCTCAAAAATTGGAAGGATTCTACCATATTGACTACAGAATTGTTACTTTCTAGTGGGAGATGTTGTAACTGCTGTTTGCAAAAGTCTGTGACCATTTCCACTGTCTTGGTGGTATTGAGCACTAGGCTGTTGGAAGCACACCAAGACACAAGATGAGATACCTCTTTTCTATAAGGTGTTTCATTGCCATTATTAATTAAACCAATAATGGTGGTATCATGAACGAACTTACTGATTTTAACTGGAGGATCAGTGGACCTGCACTCATTGGTGTGCAAGGAATACAGTGAAGGTGGTTCAGGCATCTGATTACGATTCCTCCTGGACACCTCCCTGGTTAGGTGTTTCCATTGTGTCCAACTGGGAGGAGACCTCGGAACAGACCTAGGACATGTTGGAGAGATTATATCTCCCAGCTGGCCTGGGAACGCCTTGTTATCTCCCCAGAGAAGTTGGAGGAAGGGGAGGTGTAAAGAGACATCTGAGCTTCTGTGCTTAGACTTCTGCCCCCGTGACCCAGACCGGATAAGCGATAGAAAATAGATGGATATTTGAATAAAACCACATGCCTAGATAGAAGTTTTGGAGGAACAATCCATATTGTAACGAGGTAAACATTTTGCTCAGTTTTCTCAGTTTGTGTCCCATGGAAAGATGTGCCCGATGAAGGGAACACTAGTCACTGTACATTTAAGTAAAGTGTTATTCATCCTTATGTCTTCTTCTTTCTCTCTCTCATCAGTTGGCATTGAAGGTGAGGTTTTTAACAAGGTATCTCCAATGTACTCAGTCTCTCATCATGCCAACACCAGTTCTCAGACAACAGACACCCCATTCCCTCAATTAATCTGTTTATTCAAGGATATACTGAAACACAAAATGTGGCTTGAAATGAAAATTGCCATTTTCACCTATCAAATGTGAGAAGGGGGCTTTAACTGAAGTGAATCGTTAATAGAGGGTCAACTAGATACTCCGCTATCAGGTGCCAAACTTACAGCAGACACTTCAGGTGCCTACTCCTGAGAGAATGATGAATACAAAGATTCTTAAATGAAAGTAGCTGCTTCGCACAGTAATTCTGGTTAACTTTTTGTGTACTATGAATGGGCACAGTCTCAACTTTAAGCATGTGCTTTACTTGCCTTAAGAATTTTGTGGGTTATACTGTAGTTCAAAAGTGCCGCCACTAGAGGCAGGTGTCTCAGAATTACTCCATCAAGGCATATTTCATGTTAAATGCAGTGTTACTGAAATAAATGAAGAAGTAATCAAATAAATACATAAGTAACAAAATACATATATTTTGGGAGATGTTATTTATGTTTATGTACTCTTTTGTTAATAATTAATGACTTTTGCATATCATAATACATGTGTTTATTTGTGCATTTATTTATTCATTTAATTTTGTCTGAAATATTTCTCCATGATATTAATCTCAGTTTACAGCAGCGTTTCTCAACCTTTAAGTATTTGCGACCCGAGTTTTCATAACAGTTTTAATCGCGCCCCCCCCCTAACGTTTTTTTGAAACCCTAATAAAATTTATTCCTATATTTTTTCCTGCCGATACACCGCTACAAGTTTAAAATTTCCCTACGAATAGCGAAATTACACCACATGTGGCAACATTCGCACCCCCTTTTTTTGTTATTTCGCCCCACAGTTTGAGAACCGCTGGTTTACAACATGTTAAGTCTGTTGGATGTGGTGCTTAGAGTAGTTTTTTGTGCTCTAACTTGATGTTTGTTTTTGAGAGCTGAACTTAAAGTGTGGCACTGTAATGTGGAGTTTAAAAATTCATTAATAAATAAACAAATCCATGTAAATGAGGTTAAAATCCTCTGGCAGGTTCCATCCTTAAAACTAATGATGATCCGTGGTGCTTCCTTCTAAAAACTGACATATCCTCTGATTAGCCTGAGAGGGCCTTTGTAGCAAGAGAAGTCCACAGAGAGGTGAAATCATCCGTTTGTCCTCACTCCTATTCTAGACATTCAGTGGGGTGCTGCACCAAGACTTGCGCCTCTCTCACTGCCATTCCTTAACCTCAAGTGGTAGCCCACTTTGAACGCTTGGTCACTTCTACAACTTTGAACACTCAGCAAGAGCGAGCCCTGCCCCTCCCCTTGCGCGCTGGCCACACACTCCTCTTTGGGGACTTCTTTTCCGACTGCATGCTCCTTTTCCACATTCACATTGGCTCCTCCATGAACCTGCCCGTCTCTTTTTCTTTTGATTTAACCTCCCATTTTTTCTTTTTCATTGAAATCCGCCTGTTTCTTGCTCAGGCTCCTTAACATCCTGCTGGCACTGATTACAGACCCTGGAGTATTAATGAGGCAACTGAATGAACCACACATGTCCACGCGTCAATGCATGACTAGTCGATCTCTTTACCAACACGTTGGAGCTTCTCTGCCACAGACACCTACATCCCACTGAAGCTTGTGCATTCCTTTATTTATTTAAAAAACTGCACATTGCCACAGACCCAAACATTTCTTACCATGTGCACTTTCAGGATGTTGTGCCTTTAGGATGGAACTTGAAGTTGTATTGTTCCTTTTGGGGTAGTGCTTGAAGGGGTGCAATGGAGTTTGTTTCAAAAGTGCTTTTGTCCTTTTGGCTATGTGACTTGATAGAGTGTTCGGCCTGTTTTTCCTTTGGGATAATGAAGTTCAAATGTATATTTGGTGGTCAAGTTATTTATATAGGGAAGCATTATGCAAATGTTTGGTATCAATGTTACTAAAAGAAATAAGTTGTGTTCTTCTGAACCTTTTACTACATCAGAGGCTATTGGAAATATAAGAATGAATCTGTTTCTATCCATTGTTTTACCTGAAACATTTTGTTCAATTCAGAGTTACTAAGAGCCAGAGCCTTTGGGCACAAAGCATTCACCACCCTGTTGCATTCACATCCATGCACACTTGTTCTTATACTGGGCCTGGTTAGAGCCACCACTTAGACTAACCTGAGTGTTCTTAGGATAAACGTGAAAAGCAGACTAAGTTGAGACAACTTTTTTATTCTACAAAGATAGTGATACCACTCTCCGCACCCCAAGCATTCTACATGTTAACACATAAAAATGATAAACGCATTCATTGAAGTGTGCTATACAAAATACATTTTTGTTGTGAAGCAACATCCTTCAAGATTTGATGCAACAGGTATCATTGGTAGCTGGTAGCATTTTCACACTCCCTTAATCCAGATCAGGGTCAGGGGGGCTGAAGCCTATCCCAGCTAGCATAGGGTACAAGGCTGGAACAAACCCAGGACAGGGCACTAGTCCATTGCTGCGTGAACACATATTCCAGACACACACTATCGCCAGTTCCTGAAACCTGCATGTATCTGAACAGACACGGGGAGAACATGCAAACACCACATAGGGAGGACCTGGGACACGATCAGTGTTCTTCTTACTGCAAGACGGCAGCGCTACCACTGTGCCACCAGAACATCCACATCCCTTCCTAAATGAAATTCGGCGGCGGAGTACTTTATGTGGTGGCTGGATGTATTTAAAAATTTAAATTTTGTCTTTCATCATATACACCCTATCTAAATGATAGAACATTACATAATTTTCATTGTGCCGATTCCCTATACAGTATGTAAAAATTATGCTGAATAAAAGTGAATGCTACTGGATCCATCATATTTTGACCGATGGACGATTGAGCTCGATTTTGAATTAGTTCTGTAGCACAAATTAGTTTCCAGAAGTTATTTTCATTTGAAAACATGTTTTGGGTTATTATTAAAGTAAAGGTCAGTTCATATAAATTAGTATATAAATTTTATGTATTATCTACTGAATTTTGTATGTCATAAAATCCCCTATTCACTGAAATTGGCTTTCCTACCCATTTTGTTTATGATCATTTCTATCTTAAAATTTTACATCTGTACCTTTATTCACATTTTATTATCCACATCTCCTCACACAAGCATACAGAGCATAACGTTTTTCCTTTGTGATAGACAGTCTTTTTTGTTACGCCAGAATGGAGAACAACTCAAGGAAATTTTTCACTGCACATTTCACTGTTGTTGCCACAACCATCAAAATAAAAGTGCTGCAGCAGCATGTAGACTGTAAATAAAATAAAAACAGGTTAGAACAAAACCTAAGTGAGAATTAACACGTGGGGCTGAACGAAGTGCTACCTTGTATAAACACTTTGCCAGGCTTCTTTGTAGTTTGAAAGAAAATCCATCTTTCTGGGGTACGAGAAACAGAATGTGTGATAAAAGATGCACTGTGCTCATTTTTTCATCTGTGGTCTGGTTACATACAGCACATGAACCAAGGAAAGTGTGTGTAGTAGATAGTGGGATCATGATACTCAGAATTGCTTAATTGGTTGGTGGTGAGGGAGATGCTGGTTGAACATGCAGTGAGTGCTGCAAAACCTCCTTTCTGCTGTAGACAATATTGAAATTAGATATTTGTTAGTTTTATAAAGATAATTAAATTCAGCAGTACCATCAGAGCCTAAAAGCAGAATTTTCTCATCATATTATGGAATAGAATAAACGCTTACTGTCAAGAAAACATAGAATTTACTGACTGCTTATACTTACTCAAACACACCATTCTGAGTTGTTTTCTTTTTCTCTGTCATTTTTTCAAAAAGAGTAAGTCAGTATGCACAATTTAAAAAGAAAAGAAAAAAAAAAGTAAATTGTGTGGCACTTCTTCTTCTGCTTTCTTGCGGCTTAGATATATAATCTCCTATCTTATTTAATGATTTCCTCAGTATTTTTATTTTGGGTGCATGTACACCATGCCACAGAAAGTGCATAACACTGAGTGTTGGTTGGTATTGTGAACTTAGTTACTACATAAAATTGATCAGTGACATTGGACATTCTAAACATCTAAGGTATTTATTTGACAAAAAAATGTAATGCAATGTAATCCGCGCATCTCAGGTTGACCAGCACACAACCTGTGCCACTTTCTAGCAGAGCAAATCTTAAAATGGCTATTCTACGATCCATGATTACATACTGTGTGCAGTACAGTGGAACTTGGGTCATGACCGTAATTCGTTCCAAAACTCTGGTCGTGACCCAAAGTAATTTCCCCCATAGGATTGTATGTAAATACAATTAAATCCGTTCCGGACCGTATGAGCTGTATGTAAATATTTTTTTTTTTTTAAAGATTTCTAAGCACAAAAATAGTTAATTATACCATAGAATGCACAGTGTTATAGTAAACTAAATGTTTACTTACTTCTTCTGTAATGTTTACTTCTTCTGCATGGGCTCTCTCGCTCGCTCACTGCACAGGGAGAGACTGAACATGTGCGGAAATCATTGGCGCGTACAAACCCGAAGGGAAACTGGCTTGTTCGTCACCCGAGTGTGTGGTCGTGAACAGATGCAAAAGTTTGGCGAACTTTTTGGTCGTTACCCGATTTGTACGTGGTCCGAGACATTCTTGACCCGAGGTTCCACTGCGGGTACACATAAATATAATTTCAGTAGTCATATATAAGCTTCTCATGAATTAGGATATAACTGCTATTGAAAGAAAACCTATAACACAAGGAGCAATACTATACACAAACAAACAGAAACCACAAAGAGATTTACATAAATAAAATTGTGTCTGTATTTGAATTTGAAGAAGTTTGGTCCTATATAGCCTTCTAACTTGTGCTTTGTATTTTTCAGTATGAATGTAATTCTAAGCATTTTTTTAAATTTGTAAGTGAATATTAAAGTGCTCAGCCACCCGGTCAAAATTTGTTTGCAGCTTTCTAGTATTATATTGGTTTTACTTGTTCTGTTTTTGTAAACGTTGGTTCTAAACATTTTTATGCTAATGTTTGGCTGTATTTACCATGTAGATTAAGAATTTTTCTATAATTATGTTTTTGATTTCAGATGCAGCCTATGCTTTATGATGTAGATTTTTATCAAGTAGAAATATACAATTTGCAACAAATGTGTTAAAATGATGTCATGTGCAGTCAGTTAAAGAATGTGATGTAAAAGCTAGCTGATGATTGTATGAGGTGTGTAGCTAAATTTAAGAATGTTATATATATAGCTCAAGAATCCTTCATGTTTAAGCGCTCTTTGGAATACGGTATTGATTTAAGAAAATACCAATAGGTTACAGCAGCCTTGATTCATATTCATAGTTCGCTGCAATTATTGATGAGCTACTTTGCAGTGGTTTGCTGAGCTTTAATAAAACAGATGATAAAAATTTTAGGAAACATTCAAAAGACCATCTTAATAACACCTTAAACAAGACCATGGTCTTCATTTTCCAACTTGTAATTACATATTGTACATATTTCATTCCTATACAGTTTTTATAAAGTGCATTTATCTCTCTGCACACTAGTGAGAAAAAAATAAATGATGCTCTTAGTAGCAAGAAAATTTTAAAAAGCACAATTAGTAGAGAACAGCTTCCAAGTGGCAGTGGTACTAGTGCTATGGCATGATGTTACTTGGTATATGTGCAACATTCTTTTTGCTAGCGTACAAAAAAAAAGTTTTGTGTAGCGCACAACATGATTTTAATAATTAATGCAAAATCAATCAACTCAGCAAAGTAAAATCTCCTAGAACAATTTTGCTCTAAATCAATAAACCTCTAGCATTTTACAGTGCTACTAACTGTGCAGTGATCAGTTTGTGTTCTGGGATACATGTAATACATAAATCCATTAAAAACTCAAACTTTTGAGCTCATCACAATATTTTGAGTATATTCTCTGGAAAGTTGTTATATTTTCTTCAGTGTTAGCTTTTGGAGGTCAAATCACTTGTTCAGAATCATGTAGTAAGTAATTAGCAGGGATTGAACCATGAATCTTATGTTCCACTGTAAAGAAGCAAAGCCGGTTGGAGCTATAGTATTTTGTGTACTGTGTAAGTTTACGGATTTAAGCCAAAACCAAGATATCTACTCCATGCCTAATGATAAGCATTGAAAAGAGAATAAAAACTGTACAGAAGCTAAATATGGAGAATGTGTTTCAATGGATAATTCAGAGTAGTGCATGTAATTGTTTTATTTTTATCACCATTTTTCCTCCTGCTTCTCTGTTTGCCACATTTTTTCACAATTTTCATCACTGTCTCTATACAGATTTTTAGAGATGCTTCCCATTGATTTTCTTTGTACTTCTCTCCCGGTCATGAAATAGCCTCCATTTCTGTTTATTAAACCTGATCCTTTCAGTGTTAAATCCAATGCAATATGTTTACATTCTAGTCTTTATAAATACAAATATCATAGCCACCTTCCTTTAATTTCTTTTTTTTTGGCCTTTTGCTGTATTACAAGGAGGTGGAGCCTTGCTTGACAACGTCACTTTATTGATTTTGAGCCTTCTGACTCATCTTCCAGAGCATATCTTGTCCATCATGAGATGTACTAGCCAGGTCTCTGTATGTCCAGTTATCCATAGTCTGTATTTTAGACAATATCTGTGGCATCCATCCAGCAGTCCTTGCCTAATTACTTCAGTGCAATTATCGCAGAGAGAGGCCTAAAAGCTAAATACATTTATCTCTGGCTCTGCATTTAATTAATGTTGTATCCTCCTTGCTGGTGCTGTATGATCTAGTTTAGTGAACCTCCTGAGACAAGACAAAATAAATTAGATTCTTATATAGAACCAAGAGCTTGGCATATACTGTATTTGCTTAGATAATATAGCTGAAATAATCAAAGTGCAATAGAGCTCAAAAGTATAAGGGTGAACACCAAAATATCATGAGGGCTTTGCTATTGGCACTTAGCTTTGCTTGAAAATGCATGTTTCTCTTTAAAACTTTAAAAGTAGGTGTATATAAAATAAAAATGAAGGGAAAATCTAATATCCATAGTTGTGCAACGGTTAAATCAAATCATATTTTCCAGTAGTAAAAATTGTTCAATGTGAATTAAATCTGGGGTAGTAAAGTGGGAAGTTGTTTTTAGCAACTTAGAAAAATAGCTACAGTTAGATCTGTTATTCTGAGGATACAGAAATATGATGCAGGTTGTTATACAGTATCTTTGTACCCAAATTATTTTAATGCTTCATTTTCCTATGTAATTTTTTCCATATTACCCTAATGCTTGTCTCCCTGTATTGGTTGCAGATAAGATTTATAATTGATTTTAAGGTTTTATTCATAATATAAAAGTCTTTACACATTTTATTTCAAGATGTTCAGGAATTATGACACACACAGATTACTTAGATCAGGGGTCTCCAACCTTTTTTCCCCTGAGAGCTACTTTTAAAAAATGAAAATGGCCGAGAGCTACTCATGTTTTCTAACGTTTATTCTCATAGCTTATTTCAACCCAAACAAACAGAATGAGCTTGTTTTGCCTGAACATTTACAAAATGTTGGTGTCCACAACTCACATTTTGCATTAAAACATCACAAAAATATTTAGTTCACCTGCAAGTGCATTTTGTATGTCTGTATGCATTTTCTAGTGTATCTCACACTATTGAATTAAAACATGAATGCTGTCAAAACAAAACAATGCAATTCCAAACACACAGTTATGACTTCTTCATTTGTCATTTTGTTCCATGTCACTGTGTCACTTTATTCACAGGTCCAGTTGCATGTGTGATGTGTTTTTTAGTTAGTCAGATGACTGGCACTTCATGGAGTCAACAAGAGAGGCAGGTGTATGGTGGAGTGGAGCCACTTAGGTTCACTCTTACAGAGTCACTTAAATGTTTGTCTGTCAGTCTTGTTGTAAACTTTGATTTCATGACGTTCATATCAGAAAAGGCCGACTCACAGAGGTATGGAGACCCAAACAAAGCAGACATTTTCAGAGCTGCTTGGTGAAGATTCTTATAGTTAGCATTTCTGGAGCTTAGTAGAGCCAGATAAGAATGATGTTGAGACTTTAACTGCACATTATTTTGAAGGTTTTTACTAATATATAATATATAAAATCCAATGTCTGTCTGTATGTCTGTCCACTTTTCACGAGAGAACTACTTACCGGGTTTTTTTCTATAATTTGCTTGAACATACCAGTTGATTTTGCGACTTGTCTCATTTTGCTGTGTATCATAGTTCGCTTGCGGTACCGATGTTTTTGCGCGAATCTAAGAAAAAGGCAGCAGGTGGGGTTGTGGGGTGGATTACCTTCCTCACTCACTCGCCACCTTCGGGGCGTGTTCCTTAACTCCGCTTAGCTAGCGAACGAGAGAACAATTGCATTCAACTTTGTTTGATATTTAAAATAAAGTGTTACTTAGGTCTTGATGAGTTTGAGTCCGGATATTCTCTTTAAGTGTATGCCACATTAAAAAGATAGATTGCAATTCAGATTGTGGATCGTTATATAATTTTTTTGGAAAGATCACCCAACCCCTAATTTGACTAATCAAGTGTTCAAATTTATGTAGGATTCATTAACCCTTTGGTGAGCTACTTGGAAAGGGGTTGCGAGTGACATGTTGGAGACCACTGACTTAGATCATCACTTCAGGCTTTTCTGGCTGTTCCCAGGCCTAGGCCAAAGCATAAGGGTTACTTTTGCTATTAAGACCACTAGACTCTTGGACTGCCTTCCTTTTAGCATTCCAACATTGGACACAATACTTGTTTTTAAGTTGATTTTAAAAAACTTTTGTAGACTTTCTTTTTGTATTCCTAGTGTTTTAATTTTTTCTTTGTTTATTTTTAGTTTGTTTTTCTTTTACATTATATCATTTTTTTGTTTAGTTTTTTAATTTATTGTTTTGTGCATTTTGCTTGAGAGTGCTGTGCAAAGAAACCTGCTATTAGTAGTAGTAGTATGCTACAGCATATCTCTGGAGACCTGCATTTGATTCTTTGTCTAGTCAATGTGTGGCCTGGCCTCATGTTTGCATGGATACTTAGATTTCCTCCTACATTGTAAGCACCTGTGTGTTAAGGTTAATTGAACAAGTATAGATTTCTGCCTAAGTGTGCTTGGTGGAAGGACTAGTGCTCCATGCAGAGCTAATCTCAATTTTCTTGTGGATGATGCTTCAGTAATCAGATTTTTTTTCCCCTCTGTGATGGATTATGCAATTTAAGTATGTTTATGAATGGTTTAATTATATATATATTAACTACAGCATCACTATCTTGCCTGAAAAATGCACGAAAACTTAATTATTAGAAATGTTGTTGATAGGTATGGCAATTTAAAAGAGAAATTTGGTATTTTTCAAGTTAAAGTTATTTCTTTACATAAACTTGTCTGTTCTTGTAGCTTACAATATGGATGAATGGTATGCAAGTCCATAAGTTAATGAAAAGGCCTTAAAATTTACTGAATATGACCATGTTTCAAGCCAAACATGTTATCGATTATTGAACTGTGTCTTGAGATTACAAACATATTGCAAAGCAGTGTATCATGTTGTTTTTATAAAGGTAAAAAAGCAAAAATTGAATCATGGTTGTAAGATTCAGTCATTTTCAAAGCAGACTGGCAACGTTTCAGCCTCAGAGGAAACTCTTTGGTATACCCTATGGAACGGGGAAGAGGAACTTGGCCCAAGGGACATGGATTCACCTTGAAACGTCATCTTCAGACACCCATTATTAACATTGCTGAATGTTGATGCGCAGATGTGAATTGATGTCTCTGTACTGTAGACAGCTAGATAATCCATCCATCCATTTTCCAACCCGCTGAATCCGAACACAGTGGGTGCCAACCCACCGCAGGACCAGCTAGATAATATTAACTAAAAAAAGACTTATTGTACTTGTTCTTTTACAATAGGGAAGCTTATTTCTTTGTCGCAAAGATTGCCTAATGCTGCCAGATTTATAGTGCATATGTGTGAGCAGGAATATTGAGTAGGCACATGGTGTGTAATCAAGTGGCAAGAACTGAAGAGATAATCATCCATCCATTAATCCATACATACATGCATTTAGCTCTTGTATCAGGATAAACCGGTTAGGAAGATGTATGTAAGGCACAAACAGTCCCTGGACAGGATGCCAGTCCATTACAGGGCGAGCACAAATATTGTATACATATATATGGACCACTTTAGCAATGCTAATCCACCTAACCTATATTTGTTTGGACTGTGGAAGGAGACTGGGGCATGTGGGGAGAACATCCAAACTTCACACACCTGTGAACCAAGTCTCCTTCACTGCAAGAAAGCAGTACCTTACACCCCCAAAATTCACGGGGGTTACGTTCCTAGAGCACCCGCGAATTGTGAAAAACCGGGACTTTTGGATGTGGTTAAAAAATACCTTTTAAATGCCTATTTTTATAGTTTAAACCGTAAATACAGTATGCCCCCAAAGCACTTTAATTTCGTTGCAAACTCAGCTTAATACATTAATACATTACCTAAAACATTACCTTAATACATTACCTAAAAACAGAATGTAAAGTTAAACTCGTATACTGTACAGTACTTTATTGCTATGTCTCCCGCGGTGCTAGAATGTAAAATACCGATGTTACCGCTATACGTACTGTAATTCATGCAAGTGCATTTTCTTTGGTATGTGCTGTTGTTTTCCTTGTTATAAGTAAATACATAATAATTTCATTTAATTAAAATACAGTAAAATGTACGGGTAATCGCCAGTGATGAATGATATTAATGATGATGATGAAGTAGCTGTGCAGTACGATGCAGAGGATTTAAAACTCCTTGGGTGGCACCTCTTCTTCAGGAGGAGTCATACGTTTGGACAGGTCTTCTTCTGATGGGGTTTCGTGCTGGCTTTTCTTTATAGGTTTCAGGAATATTGTGATGGGAAGTTGCTACATTGTCTCCTGTAGCAAACTGCTGGTACAATTTCCGTGCTTTCTCACGGATGATGTTACCATCCAAGAGGATGTTCTTCTTCCTGCAGTGATCCACAATGCCAAGGCAGATTCCATCCTGATGATATTTTTATTACTTTTATTCCTTGCGGAGGATATTTGTGCTTTCCGCTAACAATTGATAGTTAGGTTCTAAGGAAAAATCCGCTAACGACTGATTCCGCGAACCCTGAACCGCGACTTCGCAGGGGTCTACTGTACTACCATTCAGAACAGTATTCATATTATTAATTGCTGACTGACACTGGTGGCAAAGACATCCTTGCTTTTTAGCCTACAAGGAAAGCAGCTACATGTGCACCAAGGTTGAGGAATGATATGTGCAAAGTCAACACCGCCACACAAAGATGCCCTGGATCAGAACAAGTGAGAAGCAGACCCTGTGTCAACGCAGGACCAGCGCTTAGATCATGGTTAAGCTATTCTTAGGTTTTTCTCCACTATAGCCATAATAATGATAATAATAATTCATTCATCTTACTAACCCACTTTTCCAGGGCAGGGTCACAGGGCAGCTGGAGCCTATGTCAACAAGCATCGAGCACAAGGCAGGAACAACTGCCTTGTGTACAGGATGCAGGTCCATGACAGGGTGCAGACACACACACACACACACACACATATACTTATATATTTGGGCTACTTTAGCAGCGAAAATTTGCTATAATATTATCTAAGCTCTTCAGTCTGTTGTTATAAGACATGGTAGAACATAACCAACTGCAGAAACAACATCAGAAGCAAAAGTAGGATTATAAGCAGAATATAGCTTGCCCTGGGGGATTGTTGGGCTGTCGTATCTTCACCCAAGACGGAGCAGATAAGCGATTAGGAAATGTATTCTTACCTCAAAAAAGTCCCAAGAATCTTTGATAAAATAATTATTTCTAGTGTCCTTTCATTATCGCATAACATAAACATGGAAGGCATGTTTTCTTAAATCAAAACCTCTGCTGCAAAGTGGAAGTATTTGGTAAGTTTCAAGGCTTTTTCATTCACCTGTGGACCCTTTATCCCTATTGTAAGCTGTAAGAGCAGATAAGTTAATTTTAAAATTTGTTAAAAAAAGGCCTCACTCTAGAATGCAATTTTATATGGCATATTAATATATGGTATACCATGATTGTGAAGGAATAACTTTGACCTGAAAAATACCCTTGTTTTAAACATCAATTACAGTGATAATTACAACTGTTTTTTTTCAATGCATAAGCATTTATTTTCCATCTTGGTTTGTCTTGGCCTCACTTTTTGAGTTCTGAGGCCATCCAGAACAGTAAGTTTAAATTGAAAGCAGATTTTCATAGCAGTCAGTTGTCTGTGTATTTGAAGGAAAAAAAGTAAAAATTGTTTGTTAAAGAAAATGTAAGAGCTGAATACCAATTTTCATAATTAGAACTTGAGCAGCTTAACATTATATTCTGATCACTGAAACATCCTTGATAGAGAGAAGTAATGAAAGTAATTCTTTTTTTATTTTTGACAAATTGAAGTAAATATAAAGTTAAAATTGTCCCATTTCTAAAGTCTTGCCTCTGTGTTTTCTGTGCATTATTGGTGGGAGTTTGGGATCATTAGGAGGTATTTAAACATGAAACAGATGTTGGAAAGGAATCTTGAAAAATAAAAAATAAAAAAAAAAAGTTCACAGAAGGTCCAAGATCAAATTCTCTACTCGGAGGAAAGGAAGTGTGCGCCTAAAAAAAATATCAACTGCAGCAGACGTCAGGAGCTGGTCTTTAGAAAGAAGAGAGCCAAAACCTTTTTTTAGTAAAACACCTCAGGTTGGTTGTAATCCAGAATATTGGTTTAGCTATACAGTTAAGCATTCTGTGTTCCTTTTCCCTCCTATCTAAAGAACTATTTAGTAATACAGAATTCTTTTCGAAAGTAAGGCGTTCCCTTTTGAGATAATTATGTCTTGTTTAAACAAGCATTGAACATTAGAACACATTGCTAGTGCTTTGTATGTTTTTTTTATTTTATCTTTTTTTTTTGTTAGTGTATGCTATATTTCAGTACTGTTGATGCAAAAGCTACATATACAACATCTATAGTTTGTATTTCTCTAACAAGAACTGCATATAAATGTTTATATTCACATTGTAGTTTTTCTACATACATAGTGGGCATATGTGCAGTAGGGAATGATATAGTGAAACTACTGTATTATTAAGTAGTCAAAAATTTCAAGTTTTTGTTTTTCTAGGATTTATATATTTTACCCAGCTGTGACGACCATTTTCCCACTTTCAGAGCATGATGTCTGCCTGTTATGTCAGGATCTGAGTTGATGGGTAACAGTAACTCAAAAGTGAATCACTTAATTCAAATCAAACTTTCCACAACTATTTTTGCATTTCAAAAGATTTACATACATTATCAATATTTATATTTTTTTTGTGCCCCATCTTGACCACAATGGAGGGAGTAGATAATATTTTTTTTCAAGGTGTGATATTTTCCTTTCATTCCACATTATAAAATATTACTCAGCAATAATTTATTGCTACAATCACATTAAAGTCATGTGCTGGGCACCTCCAATGTTTTATTATGCAAAAAAAGGTTTTGGTCAAGTAAGCTGCTTACACAGTTGTTGTCTAGCGTTTTGTCAATGAGACTATTCATTTTCAAAGTGTTCTTTTTCCTTTGTTTGCAGTGATATTACAAATTAAAGTCTGCAGACTTTGGTTGCTACTAGGAAGTGG
Source organism: Erpetoichthys calabaricus (assembly GCF_900747795.2). Lineage (NCBI taxonomy): Eukaryota > Metazoa > Chordata > Cladistia > Polypteriformes > Polypteridae > Erpetoichthys > Erpetoichthys calabaricus. The sequence continues at coordinate 291,204,798 of NC_041397.2, read as the reverse complement.
TCTGAGAGAGGATATATGTAGCTGTATACTTCCTTCAGTGATCTTCTCAGACAGTTTAATCACATGTGCAGTAGAAAGTACATAAGTCTAAAAAGCAAAATAAACTGTAAAGGATTACTGTAAGTAGGTGAAGTTTTCTGTTCTTTTTAAAAATGGATGTTAACTTCAGTGGTCAGTTTCCAGCTTCCCATCTGCCCAAGGTTTCGTTGTTGGTGGAATCAGTATATTCCCTTTGCATCTGAACGGGTTTGTGTTTGTAATTTGTCTTCTTTCTACAGGCTGAACTTAAACCTTACAGGTTAGGTTAATTTGCAACTTTTAAATGAGCTGGTATGCGTTATAAGAAAGCTTCCCATTTTAGGACAACACAGTGACTTGTACCTGAAGCTGCCGAGATACATTCCGTCTTTCCAGGATCCCTTATATATAAATAGTCAGAAAGGTGAAATTCATATAATATGTTTCAGAGCCTAGTTAAGCAAATGCTTATTCAAGGTCATTGTAAATCAACATGTTCATCAATCAAAACTTAATTTGCTGGTTTATCAACATTTATTTTAAAAGCTGAATATACATTTTACAGGATTCTAGGTTTGGTGTATCGTCCAATTTGTTTTTGTTTCTCATTAGTGCTAAACTGAGACATTCTGTTTATCAGTATTGTATGTTGTGAGTGATTATTGACAATTCTAAACTAAGATTTGCCTATATCATGTTGTTTTCTTCATTTAATGCTCAGCTGGGTAGCACTTTGAAGTGCTTTTTTGTTTTCTGTTTAGCCTGTTAACTTAGTTTGTTATGGCTGTATTTCCCCCAAGGCTTCTCTGTTTGTATATCCCTTTAGCAGATAATGGTATACTGTTTCCTTTCATCTTCTCCCAGCTGCATCGCTTTCATGTGTTTAAAAAGCATCAGAGTTTATTACAGTGTCAAGAGAGGCTGTGTGTGGTTAGCTTGAGTGGAATGGTGTAACAAAAAATCCATCTCTCTATAGTCTAGCTCACTTATCCAGTTTAGGGTCAGATTAGCCTGTGCCTCTTTTAGAGCATTGGGCAAAATGTAGGACCCAAAACTGAATGGTGTATAAAGGATAATAGAACAGGTGTAGTATTTCAAATTCAGGTTAATACAAGCAGGGAACTTGACATATTAGATAACGTGCTGTATGACTCAACAACAGGCTATAATTTGATGCTGATTGTGTTTTTTAGGTGTGTTCATATATAATGTGAAAAGCACCTGCTGTGATAACCATGTCTGTCTGCGTGAAACAACAACACCTTAAGTGGACTGAATTTGTTGAACTTTAAAACTTATTCTTTAAGGAAATTACATTTTACAGTTTCATTTACATTTTAGTTGAGATATATCGAATATATCACTTGGTACACATTTTTGAAATTTCAAAATCTCCCAAGGAATAGCTTTGGCAAATTTGCGCCTTGTCTGTCTTTAAAAAAGGGAAACATTCAGTGTGACTACAACTACAAATTAGTTTGCGGTGTCAGTTCTACTTTGAGAGTGGTTACTTGTGTAGTGTTTTGTAATATTCTTTTAATCGTTTGACAGTTGCTCCTAACAGAACAGTGAAACACCAGCAGTCACTTGAGCTGAAACAAGTACAGGCCACGGTATTAGGTGGGGTCAGGTGTAGGCTGGGTTTGGTGATGGAGTTTTTCCATAGAAGAAAAGTGTGACTTTAGATGTGTACGAACTTATTTAGTTCCCTAATGATGAAAGTTTGTTGATGTTTATTTATTCGTAATAATAATAATGATATTGTTCATTTTTTCATCATTGTACAAAGTATTACCCCTTACTGTACCAGAATGCTGGGCAGGTCTTGTTATATGCTACCAACCTGGCTTCAGCCTCTACCCCATTCTACACTTGACTCGGCCTCCACCCCATCACTTCACCAGCTCCTTGAAATCGAGATTGATAGGTGACATGATGTTCATGTCTTAAAAGTAAAAAATGCAATTTACTTAACATATGTAGATGTACAATATACAAGATGGCTTGGTGACACTGTATTGTACAGTGACTAAATTTGTACTCTGTATTTCCAATACACTAAAAGAAGTGCTCATGGTTGTCTAATCTAATGATTACAATGATTCCATATTTCTCTGACAATTTATCAGCAAAGCTTCACAGTCATCCACTACCTATCATGTTCAGATGCAGTGTCAACGAATTTAGCTCAAGACTTAAGCACAGAATTAAAATCTTGATTGGTAGTTCTTTGAAAAAAATATTTTTAAGAAATTTGAACTACAGTTAGCTAGAGAAACTACACATTCAACAACAACTAAGAATAGCACAAGAATCTTCTCATTGCTTGATTTAGAATCTGCTCTCTGTGAAAGCAGTTTTAGCCATATGATATTATAAATAGAATTAAAAACATTTTAGGTACAGCACTAGTACATGTAATTACAATCTGTTTTTTTAGTATTAATCAGTTACTGAAATATGTAATTAACAAAACTGTGATAACAAAACGAATAAAAATGTAAAAATAATCCAACTTTCACACCAGCTAACAAAATCTCTGAACATACCTGAATATTACAGCATTCATGCATTTGCTTGCTTGTTTAAGTGTGGTGGGTAATTATGGTTTGTTTCCCTTCTCATAGAAAAGGGGCAGTTTCAGACCCATTTTACTCAGACTTACGGTCAATTTTTGTGTTCTGCATCAATATAAATATGGGCCCAGAGTATAAGTTGAGTGCTAGTGGTGCAATGCACCTTACCCCAATATCAGGCAGAAAATTCATGAAATGATCAAAACTTCAGTGTTACTGGAGATAATGTTAAAAATAAAAATATAAATTATTATATGTATATTGTTAATTTGCAATGTAGTGTGTAGGATTCATTCAAGTCTTCCGCAATGTATAATAGGCTATGGAGTTGTGTTAGGCACCTTAGCTCAATAAGCTTTGTCCCTGCTTTTACCTGTTAATAACCAAACTGGCAAACAGAAAGTGATTGAATGGAATCCAGGGTGAGGCCAGACCATCGGCGAACATTATTTATGGAATACAATACATATAATGAATCCACAGTTGAACATCTCCATTGGCTCCTAATTAAATATCACATACAACGCACGGTTTCTTTACTAGTTTTTAAATACTTTCACAATCTTATCAACTTCTTATTTCTGTAATAAAGGCTTAAACACCATTGTGATCATTTCACAACCTGAAGCCTATCCTTCTTTCTGTACCTCCCTCTATTGTTTTGCTCCGTCGGTGTCCAGGCACTTAGTTTTGCTAGTCCAAATTTCTGAAGCATGTTGCCTTGCTCTTTAATTTCTCAAAAGTAACCTTTTTAATCTTGTGTCTTATGAAGTTATTTGTTTTTATTTACTCGCTGGCCCTTCATTAATGAATTTATTCATTGTCCATATCAGCTTCTTCCAACTCAGAGCCATGTTATCCAAACCCTATCCTAGCATCATTGTGCGTAAAGCAGGAAATATCTCATTAAAGCACACACATGCACAGTCACTAACACAGACTGGTTCAGTTTACAGTCGGCAATATTCTTACCCTTCACAAATAAGATAATTATTCTGATACTTTCCTGTAAGGGATGAGATTGTCCTAAAGCAAATACATTATAAAAATACTAAAGCAACATGTGAAACAGGTTCACCCTTTATATGCTTGTAGTCTGACCCCGTCTGCAGTGGGCATCACCATGCACTTTCTTTTTCCGGGAAACTATTTTAAAGCCATCTTCTGTTCAGTAAATTTAGTTTTGGTGCCCCCTACTTCATCAATTTTTTTTTTTTATTTGTAAAACACATTGGGTTAATTTTTACAGCACCTTAGTGAATAGCAATGTCAGGGTACCTTCAAGAAGTGATAGTTGCATATCTCTATTGCTTCAAAGCATAGGAGAAGGAATTAGTAAAAAAACTACAGTAACCTTTGTATATTTACAATATTACGAATAAACAGTCAGTGTTAATGAACAAGTTGCTTTAAATCATAATTCACAGCTGTTCTTATCTTTATTTATATATAGCAAACTGAACTTAAATGCAGTTTTAGAGCAAGCAGGACCAGAATCACTGAATGATTCAGTTGAGTTCTCTCAAGCTAAATCATTGTCTTTATCAGTCCAATCCCACTAACTGCTGTGGCAAACTGTTATCCTACTGTATGTGTTATTAGGAAAAAGGTGAGAGCTGTAGCTTCAGATTGACCTTCTTCCTTCTAGGTACAAAGAAGATTTAGTATCATAATAATAATGAGATACTGGCCTGCCAAACTTCCTATTTCACTTAACCAAAATGGAACCTGAAAGAAGGATTTCAAAATCTTTTATGTTTGATTGCCTCTGAAGGATATTTAACTATTGATCACCTTTAAAGTGTTTTGAGATAGTGTTCATTATGAAATGAATGAGAGTGCATGCATTAGGAGATGTGTGCAGTTGCTCTCTGCAGTGTATGTCCACTTCTCTCTAAAAGGGAGTATTCTAAAGAATTTAAGGGGAATGTGAATCGCTGTAAAATTTACTCTAAATAGTATCAGAGAAAAAAATTGTTTTTACATCTTGTTATATTGTATGCGGTAATTTTCAGATGAAGGTATATGTGACTAAGTATATGGTACTACAGTATATGGTGCTGTGTATATCAGGTCATCTCTAGTTTTTATACAGCCATCAGGCATTTAGAGACATGGTAGTGATTATAAAATGGTGTTTACATTGGCAACCAATACAAAGGGTTTGATCCAAAATAAGAAAGTAATGTTAACTATAGGTAAGCTGTTAGTAGCATTAATTCATTTTGATTGTGGGTAATAAGAAGGACTTTTCAGCCATTTGCAAACTTGAAAAATAAACTTGAGGATGACAAAGTCACAAAAAGCATATTTTAATTAAAAATAAAATAAAGACAGTGTTAAACAATAGAAGTGGCTGAAAGTAGAACTATAAACAAGTGCCAAATGACTGTACCTACCATATTTCCCCGTAAACAAGACCGGGTCTTATATTAATTTTTACTCCAAAAGACACACTAGGGCTTATTTACAGGGGATGTCTTGTATTTATTCATGTACAACAATCTACGTTTATTCAAATACAGTCATGTCATCTTCTTCTTCTGGAATATCGTCATAAATCTCCACATTCAAACCCTGAATTCCAGCCTGAATTTCTTGCGACTCCAGCCGCTTTTAGGATCCTCCGGGATCGATGTGAGTGCTTCGATGTTTGATGAATGGTGATCTAAATGCCAACATACAAATGCATTCGTGGTGTCCCCAACATAATGACACAATATATTTTAAAAGTCTCACATACCATCTTCTGTGCCGTCTTTTTTTTTTTTTTTTTTTTTTGCACCTTCACAACGGCATCAGAATGTAAGGCAGCATATTTGAGCCACAGAGAAAAAAAATGAATGACATGGTGAAAAGGTCCATTTTGTGATTAAAGTAGAAATTTCGGCTTTAATCTCAAAATGTCCACTTTAACCTTGTAGTTTATTTTATCATTAAAGTAGACCGTCGTAAATGTCATCTTAAAACCGACCCAGTTGTTAATTGCTACGTGCTTCTGGGGCTTCCTCCTTACAGCGGCAAGCAGCAATAGATCATCACACAGAACACATTAAATTTATGAAATTCCAATTCTCTGCACATTTGGAATCCTTCGATTTATACTTGCTATCACTTTCATGATGAAATGCATTTACTGTAAGTATGTATGTTACATTTTACAGATAAATCGTTAACTTCATTTAAATACTGCTAATAATTATACATTTGGGGGTGGCATGGTGGCAGAGCGGTAGCACTGCTGCCTTACAGGGAGTCACATCGCTAGTGTTCCCTGCCTGGAATTTGCATGTTTTCCTGGTAGGTTTCCACAATGGGCTCCGTCTTCCTTCCAAAGACGAAGGTTTGGAGATTTGGTGATGCTAAAATGACGTTAGTGTGTGTATGTGTGTGCTTGTATTCAGCTTGCGATGACCTGATGCCCTGTCCAGGGATTTTGTTTCTGTCTCACGCCCGATGCTTGCTAGAATGGGTGCATCCCCAGATTGATGGATGTAATCATTAAACATCTTTTTCAGAGATATTGTGGCAAGGTGTCCTTGGAATTTAATGGATGTTTCGGGCAATATACCACACAGAGAAGCCAAACCTCTTCTCAACGTGATGATATCCCGCACTGCCACCTGGTAGAATCTTCCAGATTTACGTAAAGTACGCGCGCATGTATAAACAGTACAATGCTTGCGTAGCACTAGTGTCCACAGGCACACGCATCGCATCATTTGAAGTATAAACCCAGTCTTAAGCACCTTACTTTTCAGCTGACAATCTTAACTAGGGCTTATATTTGGGGTAGGGCTTATATTACAGTGCAGCCTGAAAATCATGCTAGGACTTCTTTTCGGAGTAGGTCTTATTTTCGGGGTAATATGGTATTTTAGGACTCTTCTACCTCCTGCCAGTTATGACTAGGTCCTGATTTGTCCCTTGATTCCAGGCTAACTGGGAGATATAGCTGAAAAGTTTTTGTTTTTTTTGGTTTGTTTTTTTTAAGCCTGATTTGGGCACCACTCTCTTCAATTTCTGGATGAGGAGTGTTCTCCGGAACTCTTAAGACTGTCAGGGCTAGAACTCCCCCTACAAGCATCATATGTCCCTGCAGTTGTTCTTCCCAGTACACACTTAAAGGTCTCCGTGACCCCAAGGTAGCCAAACCTCTATAATATTTGTCATAGATATATATTCTAACAGGCCTCCCCCTGCTCTCACTTTCTGTACATGGGGAGTTCTATTAAATGTCTTCCATTGCCCTCTATTTTCCATTCACCTGGAACAATCACTTCCAGTGTATTTTTTGTAAAAATACTAGCCACGGCACCTATCAAGGACAGGTAATAGAATAATTACAATATAATATATTTATTTCTTCCCTTTTATGTACCTTCCACACCTTTCCTCTGTACATTACTTGCATATGTGAAAAGCTCTTAACAGACTCTCACTCTGGAGCGTGTTCCTGTAAAATCTGCATCACATACCCTTTCATTCAACTTGATTTCTTTGAATGTGACTTGCTCTGTGGGGCAAATACACTTTTACTCCTCTTTTGTGCATCTTGCACTTCCTCTTTGGTGACATCCCAAAGACAAACTGACCAGTCAGATTGCTCAGAGAGACTGAACACACAGACCTTAGTGTTTTATTACATAGTAGATGTATAACAACCTCTTCTTTTGTTGTACTTAGCACCTATATCTACCTGGTAGTACTTTACAGTGTCTTCAGTGTTTTTCTGCAAAGTTTCTCTTAGTTGCTGCTTTGCCAATGCAGGTTGGCCTTTTATGCTAATTTCTTTATTATTTCTTGCACCTTTTACAAATTTTGCCAATGTCACATGCTTGCAAATCCATGTTAGCAACAATTATCCAATTTACACTCATTCACCAGAAACATTAGCCCTCATTATTGATACATTTAAGCAAGCCCAGTGCATTTATATGCTACTTGTATGTTGAGTCAATTTGCTTGTTTAATAATTTATGTACTCTTAGCATTTGTGATTTCTGGATTAGATTTTTTGGACTTCAGTTTTTTCTGCGTTCTTTTGTTTTTCCAAATTCACATTCTGACACATTTTACTTAGAACATGGCTATGCTCTTGTCTGGTTCTTTTTTCAGTTTTCCTTGCTATGCTTACTAATATTTTGTCAGCTGACAACGTCTCTGTTATTGTATCCTCCAACTGCCGTGCTCTCACATTTCTGAATGTGCTTTTAAGTAATACCATTAGCAATTTCTATGACTGATTGCTTGACTCAAGAGAAAGATTTAGTGTGCAGCATCACTTCTCAGGCAACCTTATATTTGCTCCAGCAACAGTAGGCCTCAACTCTCTCTCGCTATTTATTTGTCTATTTATTTAATCTGTGTATTGTTTTAGATGTATTGCTGTAAAGATTTCTTTACAGTGAGTAAAGTACAAATTAGTTAAAATACATATTGTAGTACATTTTATTAAAATCACCTTTGGTACACTCTCTTATACCTGTCAAGACAGCAAGGAAATAAAAAAAAAACACAATTTAATATAACATCACCACTTTAAGATACTGAAATTTGCAAAAGGTTAGCAGTGGTCCAGCATACTTAATGAGTTAGGATTCCTCTAGTTGAGCAAGGCGGCATGTGGCCCAGTCAAGCATCTGCCTGGTGACATCACTCCCAAGTAAGCTCTTGACCCAAATACATTTTGGATAGTTGAGGGAAATGTGTATAATCTGCACAGTTTTGAATTGAGTTAGATAGTGTTTCATACAGACAGAGAAAGAGTGTATTTATAAGGAGCATAGTCTGATTTATGCTTAGCTCCAAGGAACAAGACAAAAAACAGTAGCTGATTTAAACAATAAACAACAAATTGCAAAAACTAAGTGTGGTCAAATTGCAGTTCAGTGTCAGAAAATTCAGAAAATAAAAAAAGCTGAGCATTAAAGGCAAAACAGAAACCAGTAGAAAAATCAAGATAACATTGCAAAAAGTCTTTACTCTAACTTTTCTTACATCTTACTATGCTAGAAAAGTGAATATGCTTTTGTGACTGAATTGTGGTCTAAACTAAGACATGTAAGCTGGGCACAGTCATTATATATATGTATACTGTATATATATATATATATATATATATATATATACAGTAATCCCTCCTCCATCGCGGGGGTTGCGTTCCAGACCCACCCGCGAAATAAGAATATCCGTGAAGTAGAAACCATATGTTTATATGGTTATTTTTATATTGTCATGCTTGGGTCACAGATTTGCGCAGAAACACAGGAGGTTGTAGAGAGACAGGAACGTTATTCAAACACTGCAAACAAACATTTGTCTCTTTTTCAAAAGTTTAAACTGTGCTCCATGACAAGACAGAGATGACAGTTCCGTCTCACAATTAAAAGAATGCAAACATATCTTCCTCTTCAAAGAAGTGCGTGTCAGGAGTAGTGACTGTCACAGAGATAGAGAGAAAAGCAAACAGATCAATAGGGCTGTTTGGCTTTTAAGTATGCGAAGCACAGCGGCACAAAGCTGTTGAAGGCGGCAGCTCACACCCCCTCCGTCAATAGCAGGGAGAGAGAGAGAGAGAGACAAAGTTTGTTTTTCAGTCAAAAATCAATACGTGCCCTTTGAGCTTTTAAGTATGCAAAGCACCGTGCAGCATGTCCTTCACGAAGCAGCTGCACAGAAGGTAGCCAACATGAAGATAATCTTTCAGCATTTTTAGACGAGCGTCCGTATCGTCTAGGTGTGCGAACAGCCCCCCTGCTCAATCCCCCTACGTCAGGATCAGAGAAAGTCAGCGTAAGAGAGACAGAAAAGTAAGCCGGGTAGCTTCTCAGCCATCTGCCAGTAGCGTCCCTTGTGTGAAATCAACTGGGCAAACCAACTGAGGAAGCATGTACCAGAAATTAAAAGACCCATTGTCCGCAGAAATCCGCGAAACAGCAAAAAATCCGCGATATATATTTAAATGTGCTTACAGATAAAATCCGCGATGGAGTGAAGCCGCAAAAGGCGAAGCGCGGTATAGCGAGGGATTACTGTATATGAAAAAAGAACATCATTTCTTCAATAGTAAACAAGACGGCTGTGTCCATGACAGGCCATCATTCAATAATTAACTAATGGACACATGTTGGCTTCCATTTATTTTAAAATTAGTTTCTTCTTTGTTTTCTGTTCTTTTAACAAATCTGTAGCTTTGGGTACTAATTCTGAAATTAGTAATTTGTAAAATCTATACTTACATTTTACCTGACAAATTGTCACAGCGGTATGTGCCTACACTCATTGAAGAGTGCTATGCAAAAATAAAATTAATTGAATCAAATGACAAGACCATACAAAATAGCATTGACTACGAACAAAATAGAAGCTCAAAATAGTGGACTGTCATGGTAATGTTACAAATCATCACAATAATAAAAATAATCAGTTTAAAAAGAAATAAAAGCACAAATTATTTTTAATTTTGCAAAATTGAGACTTAAGCAAAAATAAACTTAGATTTATGACACAGCAGACTTCCATTTTTGGAAAATAGAATAGACAGGTTCACACATTGAAAAGAAAAGCTGTCAAGATGTATGTTATTTTGAAAAGGCCAGGATAGCTGAGTAGTATTATCTAATATATGTCTGAATATTTTGACAAAAGATCATATTTGAGGACCAGCTGTTCAAAGAATGCAAAAATATTGTCATTATTCAAATCCGTGAAGGTCCCAATATAGGTTGTATTATTTATGTTAGTGCTGCTGCTTTGCAGTAAGGAGACTGTGGAAGATTGTGGGTTCACTTCCCGGTTCCTCCCTGTGTGGATAGCGCTTTGAGTACTGAGAAAATCGCTATATAAATGTAATGAATTATTATTATTATTATTCTTATGTTAAGACTGTACACTTGAGGGATGGTAAAATTATGATTGCTTGGGGTGCAATTCAAACTGACAGCCCTCACTCTTGTGTTTCCTACATTGGTACGATAAATACATTTATAGGTAGGTGCCGGAAGGTAATGGAAACTGCTGTGAAAAGTAAAGCATTTAGAAATTAATGCAGAGGTTACTGTACATAGCTAAAATATGTGCCAAAGATCATGTCCCATGGATTTCTGCAATGGTGTATCTGATATTTCTGGATTAAAGTTGCTCCTTGAAAGTTAACATTCCAGGACAGTCATCTTTAAAGTTGGGCTCTGATTTCATAAACTGGCAAACCACACTAAATGGCAGTCAAAATCCCCATTTTTATGGGGTAAAATAATCCTTTCATTTGTCATTCACAAAAACATATACAGAGTTCACTTAATTTAGTTGAAAAAATGTGTAAATTCTGAAAATTATTGAAGAAGGTGAAAGTATATATCTTAATGTATCCAATCCCAGCTTTATGATTCGGAGGTATATGTAACATTGAACTTACTTGAGATTTGATTGTACTTGTCTGCCTGTAACAGGTGCATTTTGATCATGTGAAATAATAAAGAAGAGTACTCTTTCTGCTCTGTTTGAAAGAACCTTAACCAGAATACTAACATCAGTGATTGTATTTGTCTGTAGGAGGCACATTCTAAAATGTTTTTATCTTCTTTGGAAATTAATGTTTAACATAGTGTCTTGCTGGAAATGTTTCCTCTCTGACATCATTGAACATAATTGGCCCTTTAAGCAGAGGACCAGGGACCCCTGTTTCCTATTGGGTCACTTGCACCTCTATTTACCAGGCTTGAATTGACTCACCCACCTTTTCAGGGACACATGTTACTTTTATATATTTGGTGTACGAAATTAATTTTGCATTCATTTGCATTTTCCACCAAATCAACAGATATTTAGTGTGAGGTTATTACAATTCATTAAAGTTTAAAGTTTGTCTTCTTCTGCTGTAGCCTTATACACAGAATTTTAGTTACCAGAAAAAATAACTTTACTGCATTACATTACTCATCACAAATTAGTATTAATTGATATATATAATATATACCGTATTTACACTTGTACCACGCGCACATTTTTTCCCGAAAGTTAGCATTAGAAAAACAGGTGCGCGTCATACATGAGGAAATTTTTTTTCTGTAATGTTTACTTCTTCTGCTTGGGCTCTTTCGCTCACGCAACGGAAGAAAGAAAAACTTTCGTCATGCAACAAAAACAGAAGGGCATTTTGCGGAGAACGTGCCCAAAACGCTTCCTATAGAATCACAACGTGCGTCGTACACAGGGCAAAACGGTTTTTGCGATTTTCTTTGTAAAAATTAGGGTGCACGTCTTTACACGAGGGCACGTGGTATACAAGTAAAAATGGTATATATATATATATATATATATATATATATATATATATATATATATATATATATATATATATATATAGTAGATATTAAGGGATAACAGGTAAAACCAAGTTCACCGTACTTTAGGGGCAATGTAAAAGGGGGTCTTCTGTGACATTTACTATTTGTGGTTTTCCTCTATATGTGATGTCTTGGCACATAACCATCATGTAAGACAAGGTCCAGCTCCATACAGAAATGTGTATGATGAGAATTATAACACTGGTACTGGCATTTTGAAGCTGGTTAATTAAGAATGTAACCTTGGAAGAAAAGTCAGAGTAAAATTAAAACTGCTTCTGGATGCCTTCAAGATACCTAGACTAAGTATGGTTGTGACGAATATTCAAATGTAAATCAATACCTTTCTTTTAACTAGATGCCAGGCAAGGCAAAAGAAAGTTCAACTGATACCTCTATCTCTGACTTGACATCAACGTCCCAGGGTGTTCATCTTTAATTATAGCTTGGTTATGTTTAGACTCATTCCCTTGGCCTGTTTCTAACATAAAACTATTGGTTGTAGACAAGCAGGGATGGAGGTGCAGCTTGGTATACATTGATTTAAAGAGCTATAGGAGAATGTGAATTTGCTATTACAATAAGGGTTGGTAGGCTGATAGCTATTGAAGAATATAATTTGGTATTTTCAGCTTTAAATTATAGTGTAGTTTTTCATATTGCTAAAAAACAATTTTATTTTGTTTTTTCCTTAATCACTGTTTACTTGTTAAGTTCTGTGAAGTTTTTAGTGTTTACTTATAGTCCAAAAAGTCCATTCTTTAAAAACAAATAAAACAATGCAATTGTTGTGTCTTGTCTGGTGAGATCAAAGTCTAGCCAGTAAAAGAAAAACTGAAGTAAACACAAGTAGGAAATCCCAATGTATATATTTTTTAAGCGACTTTACCATTCTGGTTAGTAAAGTGCCATGACTGAGTCCATCATACAGCACTGTAATGCCTTGTTAAAATCAAGGTTGGGGAGTCGATCTTAAACCTGAACAGGTTGCTAGCCTACGTCTTAGGATGGAAATAATGTTGTAATATATTGTTATACTTTCCATAAAGGAGCACTACAACTTTATTACCACAAAGCTTTAACAAAGCAGATGCTGAAAAAATCATTTTTGTCCAGTTTTATCACTGATCAATTAATTTGGAGTTAAGATCAGACAGTTTAGATCAGTGGTTGACCAATCCAAATAATCCCTAGTTTCAAACAGTAGCTGCATTTTATGGGTTAAGTATTTTTTTCCCCATGAAAAAATTATGACACCACCATCTTGCTGTTAAATTTTCCCTGAGCTGAATGTTGTGAGTTTTACGCTTAAAGGAATACTCCACCTAAAAAGTATATTTTTTATTTTAGGTAGAGGAGCCTGCATGGCAGGAGAGAAAAAAATTAAGATGGAAAAATAGAAGGGAAAATAGAAAGATGAAGAGAACAAAAGGGAGAGAATGGTGGTTAAAAATGAGAGCAGAAGAGAGAGACTGAGACAGAGAGAGAGCCCATGCTGTAAAGGAGCGAGAGGCAGGTTGTTTTTCGTGTGAGCCTCAGGGCTGCAAGATCTGGAGGCAGAGAAATGAGCATTCCTACTGAGTAATTTCCTGGGAGTAGGACCAAGGCACTGGGTGGCAGTGAGGAGTTACCAGATAGCTGGGCAACTACAGCAGAAGTGGTAAGGCAGACAGCTAGAAGGGAGCTTGGTGTGACATCTGGACAGAGGAAGGAGGAAAAGAAAACCTGGTGGTGGAATGAGGAAGTGCAGGAGAGTATACAGAGGAAGAGGATGGCAAAGAAGAAGTAGGATAGTCAGAGAGATGCAGAAAGTAGACAGGAGTACAAAAAGATAAAGCATAAGGTGAAGAGAGAGAGGTGGCGAAGGCAAATGCAAAGGCATATGATGAGTCGTATGAGTTGTTGGACACTAAGGAGGGAGAAAAGAACCTGTGACAATTGGCTAGACAGAGGAACTGTGCTGGGAAAGATGTGCAGCAGATTAGAATGATAAAATATAAAGATGGAAACATACTCACAAGTGAGAAGAGTGTGTTGAGAAGATGGAAAGAGTACCTTGAGAGGCTGATGAATGAAGAGAACTAGAGAAGAGATGAATGAAGAGAACTAGGGAGAGAGAGAGATGGTTGGATGATGTGGAGGTAGTGAATCAGGAAATGAAATGGATTAGCAAGGAGGAAGTAAGGACAGCTATGAAGAGAATGAAGAATGGGAAGGCTGTTGGTCCAGGTGACATACTTGTGGAAGCATTGAGTTGTTTAGGAGAGATGGCAGTGGAGTTTTTAGCCAGATTGCTTAATGTAAAAAGTAAGAGGAGGCCTGAGGAGTGGAGAAGAAATTGATGAGTGTTTTAGTTTGGGAAAATGGTTCAAAGGTTTTAACAGAAAATAAGCAGGCAAGAATCAGAGAGGAAAGGTCCAATACTTCAATTGTTTACTTGTTCAAATATAATATCAGTTACATACAATATAATAGCAATATACATGCAGATATAGGAATTGTACTATTGACTTACAGTAATATATATAAAGATATATGATTTATACTATTGACTTACAGTAATACAGATATGTGAATTATACTATACTTACAGTAATACAGATATGTGAATTATACTATACTTACAGTAATATCAAAAGACCCAGAGCCATCATCCTAGACCAGTAGACTGAGGGAGCCCGCGTGTCAGTCTCGTCAGAGGATCAACTCGTGAGTCTGGTCCAATACCGGGCGGTGTGCACGTTCCCCACGGTTGAGCTTCCAAAGAAACTGAGGGCGGAACCTTCCCTTATATACTAATTGAGTGTCCTTACCCAAAATGGCTTACGTGTAAGCAGTGTATACAGAAGTGATCAGTTTCAGCACACACCCTTCCACGGGACGCAGTATTGTTTTTCTTCTACTTGGCCCTCACTGAGATGGTGCCTAGTATCAGAAGACACACAATAACAAGCGTTGCTTGCAATGAAGCCCCTCGAAGTGAAAAACAAGTACATGGCCTTGACTGTATTCCCATAACATTCTGAAACTCTTTATGAGAAGCAAGTTTTTGCACATTCTTTCGCTATCATCCCAAACATTCCAATCTTTGTAGCTGGTTTTGCACTGAAGCGACCAACCCCCTCCCCCACACCCCCCCCCCCCCCCCCCTTACTCCTTTATTTCATCCCTTCTCCTGTTACAGAGAAAACCTTTTTTATTACAATGAGCCATAGCATGAATTTATGGAGAAGAGTAGTGGAAGCTAGGTTAAGAAGGGAGGTGATAATTAGTGAGCAGCAGTATGGTTTCATGCCAGGAAAGAGCACTATAGATGTGATGTTTGCTCTGAAGGTGTTGATGAAAAAGTATAGAGAAGGCCAGAAGGAGTTGCATTGCGTCTTTATGGACTTAAAGAAAGCATATGACAGGGTGCCTAGAGTGGAGTTGCGGTATTGTGTGAGGAAGTCTGGAGTGGCAGAGAAGTAAAAAAAAAAAAAAGTGGTACAGGGTATGTACGAGGAAAATGTGACAGTAGTGAGGTCTGTGGTGGGAGTGACAAATGAATTAAGGTGGATGTGTGATTACATCAGGGATCAGCACTAAGCCCTTTCTTATTTGCAGTTGTGAATGACAGGTTGACAGACGAGATTAGGCAGGAGTACTCATGGACCATGATGTTTGCAGATCACATTATGATCTGTAGCAAGAGTAGGGAGCAGGTCAAGGAGACCCTGGAGAGGTAGAGATTTGCTCTAGAGAGAAGAGGAATGAAGGTCAGTAGGAATAAGACAGAATACACGTGTGTGAATGAATGAGAGGGATGTCAGAGGAATGGAGAGGATGCAGGGAGTAGAGTTGGCAAAGGCAGAGGTGTTTGAATACTTTGGATCAACAGTACAGAGTAATGGGGAGTGTGGAAGAGAGGTAACGGAGAGAGTGCAAGCAGGATGGAGTGGGTGGAGGAGATTGTCAGAAATGATTTGTGACAGACGGGAACCAACAAGAGTGAATGGAAGGTCGACAAGATGGTAGTGAGACCAGCTATGTTAAAGGGCTTAGAGACGGTGGCACTGACCAGAAAACAGGAGATAGAGCTGGAGGTAGCAGAGTTAAAGATGTTAAGATTTGCATTGGGTGTGACAAGGATGAACAGGATTAGAAATGAGTACAATAGAGGGTCAGCTCATGTTGGACAGTTGGGAGACAAAGAGGCGAAATTGCATTGGTTTGAACTTGTGCAGAGGAGTGTTGCTGAGTATATTGGGAGAAGGATGTTAAGGATGAAGCTGCCAGGTAAGAGAAAAAGAGGAAGGCCTAAGAGGAGGTTTATGGATGTGGTGTGAGAGGACATGCAGGTGATGGGTGCAACAGAGCAAGATGCAGAGGACAGGAAGATATTGAAAAAGATGATCCTCTGTGGCAACTTCTAATGGGAGCAGCCTAAAGAAGAAGGACTGACCCAATGCATGCTGTCCGCTGCAGATGCTGAGGGATGGGGAGCGGGAGACGTGGCGCCCCAGGGTTGCTGAAGGTCTGGCAAAGGGATCCCGAGCCAGGATAGTTTGTTAACTGCACCAGTCAGCAAGCGTCTCTTCCTTTTGTGAGGTCTGAACAGCAGGAGGCCTGAACTGAATTTCGGTTGTAGGTTTAGTTTACATTTATTGTTTTATTTTCTGTATTTTTGTGTACAGTAATCCCTCGCTACTTCGCGGTTCACTTTTCGCGGATTCACGACTTCGCGGGTTTTTAAATACAAGTGATTGCCCGCCTATCGTGGAAGTTATGTTCCAGACCCATCAGCAACAGGAGAAAATCTGCGATATAGAAAGACCATATAAATAAACATTTTTATAGTTTAAGCCTTAAAATACCCATCCCACATGCTTTAAACACATGTAAACTTATAAAACACACTTTGTTAACACATATGATATGTGGATGTCGGGCTAAGGATATGAGTAACATCTCACTATTATAAAACATTTTAACTTCACGCAAGACAAGACAGTGAGACAGGAAAATTGGTGATGTACAGGCTTTTAAATTATTGACACGCAGAGCAACAAGCAGCACAAAGCCAGCACAAAGTCCACTTCTCCTTAGCGTTCATTCAGCTCCCCACCCCCTTGACAATGCGAAGTAGCAGGAGCGTACTGCCCTTCCGGGGAGGGGGGGTTTGAGCAAAGGTGCGTTCAGCTCTCACATACCCACACACACACACACACACACACACACACTCCTCCTCCTTCTTCCGAACACGCAGAGCGACAAGCAGGCATTTTGGCAGAAGCAGCACAAAGTCCATTTCTGTTCAGCATGAGTTCAGCTGCCCCCCTTCACAAAGCGAGTGCAGACACATTGACGTCTGATCGCAGTGTGCAGTGTTGGTCTGAGGTGTTTTAAGAATGTAGAAAGTGTTTAAGAGCATAGGAAGTGTTTATAAGAGTGTGGGAAAGGTTAACAAGAGAGTGAGAAAGGTTTATAAGAGTGTGGGAAGGGTTTATAAAGCCTTAAAATATGTATAAATAATAAAATAAATATAGGTCGCTACTTCGCGGATTTTCACCTATCGCGGGGGGCTCTGGAACGTAACCCCCGCGATAGGTGAGGGATTACTGTATTGTATTTACCCCATTTTATGACACCCATTGCATGCCCAGCATACATACAGGGCCTGTTAAAGCCCATTGAGGCATTCCTTGTGTGAGTTTGGGCTATACAAGAAATAAATTGTTGTTTTTGCGTGTACTCCTCATATTTTCTCCCACAACCCAATAAAGTACATGTTTAGGTAACTTTGCAAAATTGGAATTAATTGGGTTTGAGAATATGTATTGTAGCAGTAGATGCTCGTGTCCACCTCTCGAACCCTCAGGTACCACTCTGATAACCAGGTGAATATATAATAATATTTCTTTTTATTACTATAAGGTGCACCAAGCACTCCTTCCACCACACTCATATACAATACACAATACTCTTCTCTGACAATACTCCTCCTCTCCCAGACATGTCGCCACCCTACCTCCCAGCTCAGCTCAATGTTCTGGGCTTCCCAGAGTCCTTTTATATCCCCTGACCCGGAAGTGGCTCCAAGCCAAACCCACAAGTCCGTTTTCCTTCCGGGTCAGGGCAAAGTCCTTTTCTTCATCCCGGGAGCACATCGCTTCTTCCAGTCACGTGACTGGGATGCACTCCCGGGTTATAGGGCATGCCAGAGCCCACTAGCCCCCCTACAGCGACTCCTGGCGGCCCCCAAGGTATCCAGCAGGGCTGTGTCAAAACACCACAAAGTCCATGAGGCCCTGCTGGAACTCGGGGCGCAAATATGCTGTCCGGAGGGCTCCTCCTAGCGGCCTGGAGGTGACGACCGGAGTCCATAGCCGGTCGTCTGTCACAGTATGTATTTACCTTTTGTTACTCAGATGATTCTCATTAGGCTTATTTTTTTTAACTTGTTATAGCTAACAAGATAGCTACTTCACTTCCCTTCTCCTTTTCACTGAAAGGCTCTAAGAAAATCGCATTATTTGCCTATACGCTGATGATACAAAAATTAATATGAGCTATTTTTTCAAGATCATCCCATTCTTGTAAGTCTGCTTTGATAAAAGTAATTGCTTAAAATGAAGTGGTAATAGTAATTATCTGCAGTATTTCTTCCTGGAATGGTTTCTGTCTTTTTTTGAGGTTATTCCAACTTGAATGTGCCTTTTTTCTGTTCTGGACTGCTACTAATCCTTTGGCCTTGACCCATAAACATTATTCTGACCTATGCTTTAGCTCATTAACAGATAGCCGGAAGTGGGTGGATTCTGTGCCATTGGAGGTCTGTTGCAGAATCTGTTCATAGCTTTGAGAAGGTGCTGGCCTATGGCTTCCTGAAAAAAATTGACTGGGAACATATTTTACTGATTCATCTAATTCTGGGGAAGAGAGCTTTATAGATAAAAAATGTAAAGTGCTGTCTAGGGGATTACTGAACGGATCTTGTTTATACACTATTGTAAGACCCTAATTTAAGCTTAAGTATTATGTGAAAACTGTATACTGTTGTTTAAATTTATTTACAGCTTCTCCCTTTCCACTTGTCATCATTTCCTGAACTATGAATTGCCTGATATCCTCCTTGCCTTGTATATACAGTGTGTACTGCATTGACACATTTAGTTGTTATTTGCATTGTATAAGTCTTTCTAATGCATTTTTAAGTTATTTCATTAGATTGTCAACCCGCGAAAGTGCATTACAAAGCCTTTTCTCAAAAAGCACTTCCTCAGCAGCATATCATTATCCTTCAACCCAGTTCCCTCAATGGACTTATGTTTTCAAAGATAGTTTAGTCAGAAATATGCATACCAGTAGGCAGATAGAGGTCATTTTGTAGGGCTCTGGCAGTTCTCTTTTTGTCCCTCCTCACGCAAAGGAGAAGATACAGGTCCTGTGGCTGGGTTGATGCCCTTCTACATCCCAGTCTAGCTCTCCTGGTGTAACGGCCCATCACCTGGTATCTCCTCTATGCTCTAGAGACTGTACTGGGAGATACAGCAAACCTTGTGACGGCACATATGGATGTGCAATCCTGTAGAAGCTGGCCTACTTATGCAACCTGAATCGGCTGCAGGTACCACCTCATGCTACCAGTAGTGAGAAAGACACCAGCAAACACCAAACTAGAGAAGAATCAGTCAGGAAGAATAAGGAGAGAGCAATTGTTCGTACCCACCACCTGCAAAACCATTCCTTTTTTGTGTATTGTCTTGCTGTTGCCTCTCTAGTGCACCTGTTGTCACTTTCATTTGTACCAAAGCAGGTGAAGTTGATTCACAATTGCTTTTGCTTCCTAACTGGACAGATTGATATCCCTGAAGCTTAATTGAATTTGTGTTAGAATGAGATGATTAAGTGTTCCCTTAATTTTTTTTGAGCAGTGTACATTACTGAATCTTGGTTACTTATGAAGATTTTTGTTTATGAATTCTAGCAATAGTTGTAAAGGCAACAATAGGATTTCAGCCCATCGGTTAAAGTGAGTAGATAAAGCAATTTTACAGTTAATAGTTCTAGTTAAGCAAATGAAAGCTAAGTTTGAACTTTAAAACCTTGGGATCTGGTTTGGCTGACATTTATTTCAACATGCAGAAGTGTACCATCTGATATCAGCATACTGACTGATATAGAAAAGATGAATGTGAAGAAAACTGGCATTTTGAGGATACTTCTATTATGTTTGAGTCGTCACTAGGTCTACTGCTAATCACATATGTGAAAATGACACCTGCAGGCAAACTAATCTGTGCCTAGAGGAGATCATATTATAGCATTTGTTCATGTCTAGTTTGCTAGAATAATTTCCTGTTCTTCATCTGTAAGAGAGCTGGTACAGTTCATTTTTAAATTAAATTGCATTGCTGTTTTAAATCTTTGTCTTAAAAGATGTCACCTGAAAATGGGACCTGTTAGCAATAGTGCATATACTGTAGTCACAAATGAATAAGGAATAGTGTCGGGTTTTATTTTTCTTTAATTTTTAAAGTTCAGGGTATGGCTTTCCGGTTTACTAGAAAAACATTAGACATTAGTTTTCTCATTTACCATTTTCTGGACAAATGGGTTTTTACTGTGAGAAGCTACCACAGCCAGGGAGAGGTTCTACTGTTGCTGAATCTGTAAGGGGTAAATTGTGTATATGATGAAATCCTTTAATTTATTACGAGACAACATGTTTAAACCTACTAGTTTTAAGTAATTTGTGCGATATCCAGTAGGGTGGTGTATTATACTGGTACTGAAAAAGTATGTAAAAACACAATTTTTAAAACTGTGCTGTTTAAGAAATTTGGCAGTTTGGTACTTTTGGTACTACAAGTAAACAATAGCTTTAAAAGACCTTGTGTTCATCTCTTAATTTCTGCACTCTAGGATGCGCTTGATACTCCAGAGGGGACCCCCCACCTTACACCTTTTGATATAATGTAAAATTCAAAGGGGAACCACAGAGTGCACGAGGGCAGGAGGTTGGTTATGTTTTTATATGACTCCGTGAGGAAGTGTGCAAGTGTTTCTTGGTATCTTTCCTATTATATCTTAATTCTTAATATACTGTGAAACATTCATTAAAAATTTAATTTTCTTAGTAGCATAGTGCAATAGTTAGTGCTGGCTGTTTTTTTTTAAATTTCACACCCGTGGAGAATTTACACATTCTGCCTGTGTCTGTCTATGTGGTTTATTTTCTGTGTATTCTTGTTTTCCTACTACATCCCAAAGATATGCATGTTAGGTTAATTGATGATTCCAAATTGGCCTTGTGTGAATTTGCACTGCTGTGAACTTTTCTCTGTGGAAACTTTGTAAGACAGTAGGTATCAGTGGGTTCAAATCCTGCTACTGACACTGTGTGACCATGAGCAAGTCACTTCACCTGCTTGTGCTCAAATTGGAAAAACAAAAGAAATGTAACCAGTTGTACCTCAGATGTTGTAAGTCACCTTGAACAGAGGCTTCAGTCAAATAATAAGCAATTATAATAATATGAGGTCATCCCGCAGATGCTTGATCATATTGAGATTTAGGGACATTTGGGGGTAAGTCAACACCTTAAACTCTTTGTCATGTTCCTCAAACCATTTATTAACAATTTTTGCTGTGTAGTAGGGTGCATTGTCATGCTGAAAGAGGCCACTATTTTTAGGGAATACCATTGCTGGGAAGGAGTGGATGTGGTCTGCAATAATCTTTAGGCTAGTGGTACATGTCAAAGTAACATCCACATGAATGCCAGCTTGTCTTCTTCCTGTTCTGCTTTCTCCTGCCACCTCTTCCGCTGGTAAATGATGCACACATGCACCTGGCCATTCACATGATCTTCCATTGGCCCCTGGTCCAGTTCCAATGTTCACATGCCCATTGTAGGTACGTTTAGCGGTGGACAGGGGTCAGCATGGGTATTTTGACATATCTGTGGCTACTTAGCCCCATAAGCAGCAAGATTTAATGCATTGTGTATTCTGACACCTTTCTCTCATGGCCAACATTACATTTTTCAGCAGTTTGTGCTGCAGTAGCTGCTCTGTGGGGTTGGACCAGATGGGCTAGCCTTTGCTCCCTACTGGCTTCAGTTAGCCTTGGATGCCCATGACACTGTTGTCAGTTTACCGATTGTCCATCCTCGGACCACTTTTGATGGGTACTAACCCCTGCATGCTGGCAACACTCCACAAGACCTACTCTGACTTTGACATCTAGCCATCACAATTTGGCCATTGTCAACTTCACTCAGTTGTTATGCTTGGCCATTATTTTGGTATTTGGTACACTGTATTGATTTTTCTTGCTTCCAACACATTACCTTCAAGAACTGACATTTCACTTGTTGCCTAATATATCCCACCCCTTGACAGGTGCCATTGTAACAAGATAATCAATGTTATCCACTTCACCTGTAAATTGTTTTAGTGTTTAATCCTAGGCCACCTGCATTTTGAAATAAATCAGTTGACCAGCAAACCGTGGCTTTTTCAGTTGAATATGAGATGTCTAAAAATAGGTCTAACATTTGTGGCTACACACCCTCTCCAGTGCAGGCCAAGTGCCTTCATAGATCCCAAGAAGAGACAAATTGGAAAGACTTAGAAGCAGACAGTCAAACTAGTTACTATATATAAATACATGTAATTAAAAAGCAATGCAAACCACCTCAGCAATACTAAAATAGTGATTTTTCAGATTTGATGTAAGTGGTGAGAACTGATGGACGGACAGTCATCATTTACATGGTTTGGGAGCCCAGTAGTTAAAGGTTCTGCCTCTTGCAGTTGATTTTTTTAATATCTTTGGAGTTTTTAGCAAGCTATCATGGTGAGATAGTAATGTACATGCTGACCTGATAACATTGATACATTTTGGTAAGGTAAGGGTTGGGGATAATAATGACTTTTTCTTTGTGAAGTATCATTTTAAAACATAACTGTCAGCTAATGAAGTGATTTAAGTGTGGTATCATGTTAGGTCAATTAAAATGCAAGTGATTTTTTTTTTCTTTCTTTCTTCATCTTGTCACTTTGAGCTTACATCATTTGTATGAAAAGTGCTATATAAATGCTGTTAAGTGCTTTGATGGATCTTAACAATTAGAACTACAGTGAAAACCCAGATAAACAGGTAAAATGTATCAAATTCACAAAGAGAATGACCAAGCTCTAAACTGGAGCTGTAAGGTGGCTATATGAATATCTGTGCCACTTCATCTCATGAAAGTGTTTCCTTAAACACTAAATAATTTCAAAACTAAGCTGTCCTCTGCTTAGTTTTACATAATCTTCTACAATCTTACAGGTTGTATTGTGAATTTGATTTATATCTGAGACTTAAATTTACCTCCAGTAACAAAATTGTAATCACTCTTGAAAATAAGTCTTCATTCTAAGTACTTTAATTAGTAAAGGCTGCTCTTAGAGGAAATTACAAACACCTGGTGTACAGGAGTCCTTCTGGGACTTTCTGATGATGCACAGGAGCACTGATAGGAATAAGTGTTTCTGCATCCTCTTTGAAAGCAGCCGTCTTATTCAGCTCTGAATCATGCTGGCCCTGTTAGTCTTCTTGTAGGGGATATTATAATGAAAGCCGATGCCATGCTGCTCTGTTTTATGCATTTCATAAAAAAGTCAACCTGTGTAAGTAAGACTGTTGCTGTGTCCCTCCAGTGGAGAATCTTTTTGTAGTCCATTCCCAGGGGTTTACAGCAGGAACTAAACAGACAGACAGAACAGACAGAATTTTGTCAAGGACAGCACCACAGATGGGCATGAAGTTTGAAGCCACTGAAAAAGAATGGGTGGAGGCAGTCTGATGTGGAAGGCTCTTTTTTTTTTTTTCCTTCCCCAAAGCTCAACCACAAATTGCGTTATAGATTATGTCCGCTCCTCCTATGTATCTCACTCTAGCAGGCAGCAGCGCCTTCTTCTCATTCTGAATTACATTAAGGATTTGTGTTTCCTCCGTGGAGGCTCGCAGTGCACGAGAAACAAAGAGTGGAAGAAAAAACCTGAAGCAGGTAGATGTGATTTCAATGTTTGCGTTTGGTTAATACCAGAATGTACAGTACTAAAAAGTATTTTTTTGTTTTTTCAGAATGTAATATTATTTTTTTTCAACTCAGTTAATTTTAGTATAGGTTTCTTCATTGAGTACAGACGGTGCATGCACAAATCCTTCAGTACATGAACAGAAAATTGTTAAACTGTACAGCATTTACATTCAAGAATGCAAAAAGTACATCAAGTTATAGAGTAAACTGGATAGCATAATTTATCTTGACTTGACATCTTTTTTTTTTTTTTTTTATATAAGATGGATAAAGCACATAATTGTGGGTCTGAATATACAGAGCGTTTATTTCTGTTTCCAAGTTTTGCAAATGTGGGAGCTGGAAGGATGGTGGGGAGGACCGGGAATGGCAGGCAAATCATTTGTGATTAATACAGTTTTTTGTCTCTGCTTCTAAAACCATTTATTAAATAGCTGGTATGGTGCCATCTTGGCTCAAGTGCGCAGCACAAACCCTGCAATGAGCAGTCGTTAGGAAAAGAACTGACTGCTGACAGAGCAAAACTGGGTAGCTGATCTCCATTTATATTAATCTGGTTGGTAAGTTAGAAAGAGTTGAATCTTCTAAGGAGATGCTTTTACTTGCTGTAACATACCAACCAATTATAGTCTTTTCTGCTCTCATTCCATGAGCAATAAAAACTAAACACACATGGTATATTCCTCCATTCTGGCAAATGTTACAGGACTATTGACGGCCATATGATTAGGTTCAAGAGCAGTTTTTGTCCATGGATCATAAGGTTATTCGGATGTTAACTCATATTCACAATTGCATTAATGTACAGTAAAGTGTGTTTTTATATTTACTGTCAGGTGTTGTATTAATCTTTGCTTTGTTGTTATTTTCCATGTCTGTTCTTTGTATACAATCGTCACTCGCCACTGGCATCTATACAAGTAAATATCTCACTGTACTATGTACAGTATATGAAAAAACTTGAACTGAAAATAAATACAATCCTTACCTTCACAGATTTGCTTTTGAACATATTAATTTTTTTTGTTTTCAGAGAGCATAATAGATTGTATCGTTTTAGAGGTCACATTTTGTGCTGTGCTGTTTTATTTAACTGTGGCTTTTATCAGGAGGCCCTAGCTGACACTTATATAGGAACAGTAATAAAGTGATGAAGTGTGACACTGGCAGCATGGTTGAGCTAAATAGCTTGGTGTACAGTAACATGTTGATGGCTGTCTGTCCCCAGAAATTGCGAGACGCATGTACTGTGTTAAGGAAGTTAAGCAGTTGTACATCCAGAATCCCATGCTATTGTGGCAATGTGACTGCGATATCTGAAAGTTGTTAAATCTACTAGAAAATAAAATGATACTTTCTCTCTCTCAGTGTGTGTGTGTGTGTGTGTGTGTGTGTGTGTGTGTGTGTGTGTCCGGCCCATCCAAGCAACCTGGTCAGTTTGGTTTTGGTCTGGTTGGTCAGATTGGCGGCTTGGTGATAGAAATGATGACATGATACTTTGGGGTGTGAATTTCAATTCTTGATTGTGACAAGTTTTTTTTTTTTTTAAACTTCCTTCAAAAAATAGTAATTATGGAGCGTTTCAGTGACACCAAAGCAAGAGATGTTGCATCATTAAATACTAATGAGTTTCAACCTGAATCGCCTTCAGTGACAAGGGGTATCTGCAATAATGTTTTCACAGCGAGTCATGGTGGCCAGTTAATAATTGGTTGTAGTCAAAATGCAAACAAGAGGTGAACTAGGCCTCTTGAAACAACAGACGTACAGAAGAAGGCTTTAAAGGAATGCAATTAAGAGAGGCATCACTGGACAGGAGGGATTGAAATACATGAGGGTACTGAGGAAAATTGAGGCTGCACAAAAAGCAAGAGATTTTAAATATTTTGAAATATATTCTATTAGGTAATCAGAGCTTGTTGGTCTTTAATGGATATAGAGATAACAGAGGGGGAAATTATATCAATCTGGGAGGCCTAAAATAATAAGTCATTGAATCCTGGATTCTGTTTTGAATGGTGCACCATTCTGTGGCAAGGCATCCACACACATTCACACAGGTTACCAAATGAGAATCGTCAGGCAACCTAACCAGCATGTCTTTCGGAGTATCCCAGAATAAAACTCATTAAACATGGGGAGAACATGTAGACTTCACATAGACAACAACCAGGTAGAGGATTAGACCCAGAATTCTCAATCCATTAAGTAGCAAAGACGAGCCATTGTGCCTCCTTGAGGGCCTGCACTTATGTGTTTAATTTCTCTTTTTATATTTGTTAATTTGTATAATTCAACTGCTATGTCATTTCTTTCTGTAGCTGTCTTAGTCTTCTTTTAATTCTTTTAAGTGAAACTGTCAGGCTTCGATATTAATGAACACTACAATACTGTGGTTTACAGTATATGTATTTACTGGGGTGAAATTTTTTGACTGAAAATATATATATATATTTTTAAGATTTGTATATTCTATTATTGAACCCATTTAATCCAATATACAGTATGCGCTAAGAGGCTAGAGCCCATTGCAGCAGCATCAAGAACAAGACAGGAATCCAGTCCATAACAGAATAAATTAATTAAATTAATACAAATTCTCCATAAGGTGAAATCTGACTAAAAATGTTTTACCAATTTTAGTGTCCGCTGAGAAGTTTGTATCTTTCTGCTTTAAATTAAAAAATAGCTAGACAGTGTTTTCCAATAAACCCTGACCCACACACACATTTGCATTAAAATTCTGCACACTGTCCCCTGGGGAGCAAGAATTTAAATGAATCCATTAACATTTATTACCAAACTGCTTTTGTTATTAAAAATGGAGCCTGTCTAACACAACCTTATGCATTATCTTTGTGTCACATGAAGAATTTCTGAATACCATTTTCCATCCATCCATTATCCAACCCCCATTTTCTGTATTTTTAATTTTCTTATTCATCTGCCACTATTTTCCAATGCTAAATCTATAAAGATTTACAGTTTCCGTATCCCCCAGACCACAGCAATTTGAAATCTTGAATATTGCACTTTTATTTATGTGCTGTCAGCTCTTAAGTGCTACAGGTTGCCAGCTTGCCTTTTATTCACTGCTGCAGCTTGGATTATGGCTCCCCCTGCTGACATCAAAGGGAACTAGTTGTGTTCTTCCCAAAGCTTGTGGGCTTCATCTCCCATCTGTCTGTCAGACTCTCTATATGTTTCACCAGCTGGAAGATTTGTGATGTTGTACAACACGGAGGTCATGAGAAGTAATCAGTGGGAGTTGTGAAGAATGTGCACACACTTGGCTTTCCTAGCAGAGTATCCCCTGCATTTAAAATAGCTTGAAAGATTTAGAAACATACACATTCATGCTAGAGAAATTTAGTGTTTAAGAAAAGCCAGGCTCATTTTAAAATGCAGCCGTTTTAAATTTTTTCTTTATTATATATATATATATATATATATATATATATATATATATATATATATATATATGGTTACTGCTATAAGTTATATATATATATATATATATATATATATATATATATATATATATATATATATATGGTTACTGCTATAAGTTATATATATATATATATATATATATATATATATATATATATATATATATATATATATATATATATATATATATATATATATATAATGAGTCATAGCTTGAAATTGCGGAACTTTTGTACATGGCTGAAAAATAGAGAAGCTATGATTTCTTGAAATAAAGAATGAGGAGGAGGATGGCACTTTCTTAGCTTTCCCAATCTACTGTTAGCATTACTTAGGTATGCACTGGATTGTTACAGAACAACTTTTGCCCTTTTTAAGTTTTTTCATCATGACAACAAAAGGTTGAAGAAGTGGTTGTATGTGTGATGTCATGAATATGAAATAATTGAAGAACACTTAAGACCAGTAAGCTGCTGGTAGTAGGTGATCATAGCAAATTGACCAAATTTACCTTTGCTCAATAGCCTTTTAGTTCTGTGGATAGTAGGGAGAGCACTTGAGCCATATTCAAGAGGCCCTACCTGGCACTTATATAGGAGCCAATAATAAAAGTGAAGTGTAACACTGGCAGCATGGTGGAGCTAAATAGCTTGGTGTACAGTAACACACTGATGGCTACAGTCTTTTTCTCTGTATGTGTGTGTCTGGCCCATCCAAGCAATCTAATTTGTCATATTGGTTTTGGTCTGATTGGTCAGATTGGCTGCTTGGTGATAGGAATGATAACATGATAATTATGGAACATTTCAATGACAACAAAGCAAATAAGTTGTTGCAGTGGTAGTTAACAGTGGCATGTATAGGTTTGGGCACCCTTGCTTAAAATGTCTGTTACTGTAAATAGTTAAATGTTCTGTAGACTGCTGAACTCAAAATAGAACTTTTTGGCCACAATGTGCAAAGGTATATTTGGAGAAAGAAGGGTGCCGAATTCCAAGAAAAGAGCACATCTCCAACTATTAAGCATGGGGGCGGATTGTGTTGAGCCACTGGCACAGGGAACTTGTCGTTGGTAGAGGGGAGAATGGATTCAAATAAATACCAGCAAATTCTGTAAGCAAACATCATACCGTCTGTAAAAAAAGTTGGAAGTTAAACAGAGGATGGGTCCTACAACAAGACAATGATCCGAAACACACCTCAAAATTTACAATCAAATACCTCAAGAAGCTTAAGCTGACTGTTTTGCCATGGCCTTCACAGTTCCCCAACATAAACATCATTGACAATATGTGGGTAGATCTCAAAAGTGCAGGGCATGTAAAACGGGCCAAAAATCTTGCAGAATTAGAAGCCTTTTGCAAGGACGAATGGGTAAAAGTACCTCAAGTAATTAGTGAAAGACTCAGCTGGCTACAAAAAGCATTTATAAGCTGTGATACTTGCCAGAGGGTCAGTACTTGGTAAGACCACATGTTGGGTGCCCAAACTTTTGCTTCAGGCCCTTTTGATTTTTTTTGGAATTTTGTACTTGTGAATGATGGAAATAAAAATGTCATCTTGCTTAAAATATTAAAGAAATATCTCATCTTGGTAATCAGTTCATCTTCTGCTAACTTAAGTATTCAAATTAACAGACATTTTAAGCAAGGGTGCCCAAACATTTGCCCACCACTGTAACAGATGCAAAAGGTTTTGCGATACAAAACCTTTGCTGCACCAACTGACATAATTTTTCACTCTTGTCTGTCTGGTGGGTTACCTTATGCATGTGCCCACATACCATATCAACGTGAATATGTCATCTTATGGTCATTTGAATGCTGAAGTTGCTATTTTTTTTATTTTTCTTCCATGTTTTCTTTTCTTGAAAATTAATTTGTGTTCTTGTGTTTATTATTGTAGTCACTTTGTTAAAGATGTAACTCGGTTTTTTTTTGTTGTTGTGTTTTTATTTTTGTTTTCAGGGACACTCACATTTCACCATGATCATTGCACATGTGTCAGTTGATAATGTATCAGACCATATTAGTTCCTGCAACTTTCTTCTGTCTGTATTTTTACTTAAAACATAAGCAAAAGATTTTTGTAGCTTAAAAGCAAGTTAATTTGGTTAAGACTTTTGGTATTAATTATTTACTTCCTTTACTACATTTACTGGATTTGCCTAATATTAGATACCCATAACAGCGCAGTACACTTGACTTGAGCATTCCTAATTTTCATCCTTTTTGTCTGTACGTTTAGCATTCATTTGCTCAGAGGTTGATGTGCAGCTGCTTCCTGAGCAGCTCTTCCTTTCTCCACTCTAGCGGCTGCTTCTTCTTTTCTTTCGTCAGCATCTTTTCGCATTAAAATTAAGTCGGTGTTTGTGTTGTTATTACTTAATAATAATAATAATAATAATTCTTTACACTTATATAGCGCTTTTCTCACTACTCAAAGCGCTCTCCACACAGGAAGGACCCGGGAAGCAAACCCACAATCTCCTTACTGCAACACTGCGCAGTATGTTTTCCTTAATTTTTCACTTAATTTTCTTCAATCTGCCTCAAGAATGATTTAAGATATGAAGAGGTAGGGGAAGTGATAGCAAAGGTGGTAGGAATGAGAACGGCGCCCGTATGCTTGGGTCAGCACTGTCTTCTGGACCCCTTATAGCAAACAAGCTAGAACTCCATTTAGTGGCCCAAGTAATCTCTGCACTCCAATTCAATTCAGTTTGTTTTTGTATGACTCTCAGAGTGCTGTAACAAGTCCACAGGTAAAATGCATTTACAAACTATACAAATTACCAATTACATAATGAATACACATAAAGACACAGGTTTGTTTAAACAGACAAGAAAACAAAGTAGTTTGAAAAACCAGTTACCATAAATGGAACCTAAATGTTTCTGTCCATTTATTAGTTTAACTGTACTCGGGTGGTGCAGTGGTAGTGCTACTGCCTTGCAGTAAGGATATCATGGGTTCACGTCCTGGGTCCTCCCTGCATGGAGCACTTTCAGTAGTTAGAAAAAAATACTATGTAAATGGAAAGATTATTATTTATTATTATAGCCATTTGACAACAGAGAATAAACCAAACTCCAGTCAGCAGCATGCCTGGAGAAAATAAACCTCTGGAGGGACCAAAGATATCATACAAAAATCAAAGACGGGTCTGGCACAGTCACAGTCCTGGAGACCTCGGCCAACTGGCTGCCCCTCTTCTGGGCATTCTACAGTGGAGTCTGTGCTGGGCCATCTGATCTGAATGCTAGGCAACCCACCAAACAGCTTCTTCACTTTTAAAGGGAGCAAGAAAGCCTGCACCACATGCAGGGGATTTAACCTGCCACCTCATGCACCTTTCTATTATCCGACCTCTCCAAGATTCGTTTTGTTTTACTGACGTTTTCATTCATCTCCTGGATTTTCAATGCCATGGCAGCATGTTGTTATAGTTGCCATTATTTGTTGCCTTTTAATTCAATTAAATTGAATTAAATTGGGGCGGAGTGATGGCTCCGAGGCTAAGGATCTGTGCTGGTATCCCGAAGGCTGCCGGTTCGAATCCCCGTCACTGCCAAAAAAGAGATCCTACTCTGCTGGGCCCTTGAACAAGGCCCTTAACCTGTAATTGCTCCAGGGGCGCTGCACAATGGCTGACCCTGCACTCTGACACCAAGGGGTATGCGAAAACTAACAAATTCCTAATATAAGAAATTGTATAAGGCGAAATAAAGAACAAAAGAAAAAAAAAAGTTTATTTTTGTATAGCACTCTTCATTAAATAAGTCACAGAGTACTGTGACAAGTTCTCAGATAAAATGCAAGTTAGGTATTTCTAAATAATGGGGTGAGGTGGCCTAACTATTTTGGAAGAACTGCACCAGTTGCTTCTGCCAGTGAACCACCTGACAGGGCATTTATAGCTCAACTGTTGCCTAGTACTGCTATAAACTGGCAGCAGTCCAGGTCCTCATCTACAGTGCATGTATATGTAATATGAAAATGCATTCTGAGGCATACTTAATTCAGTTCAGGAATTCAGGAACGCAGAACCAACCCTGGCAACAAGACAGGGAACAACCATGGGCAGAGCATTAGTCCATCGCAGGGCCCACTCTCACACACATCCACACTAACATTTATTCAGGACTAATTTGAAGTTTTCAATTAACCAAACATACAGAAATGCTACAGAAAGAACATACACATTCCACATGGACAATATCCTACCATGAGATTCAAACCTTGTATGTTGTATTCTTACACAGCAGTGCTAACTGTATTTTTAAAAAAAATGAAAAATATAATTTTTTTACTGTTAAAACACCCTTAGAATTAAAGTTTATTTTTAGTCCGATAGTTAACCATTTTTCACTCTGTCCGTAACATTAAAGCGTTTTTAAAGAATTAAAGCTGTAGCTCTCTCTGCCATTGGTTCCTAAGGACAGTCTTTAGTGTTTTTGAAAAAATCAGGATTATATAATTAGCCATGCTTTCTACACATATTTCATAATATAAATTTGAAATGTAAGCAATTTAATTGTTTTAGTGATGCCTTAGGGTCACACAGTGGTGGAATGTGAATTGGTAATTGAATGGTATAATCCAGAACTTGGCTAATAGGTTGACGGGAGGGGTCACAAATTCTATAGGCTGCATGGTTAAAAAAAAACCTTGAGGATGCTGCCTTATTCCTGCCTGTTCTTTTCATGTCCCAAATGAGAAGGGCCCATGATGAATGCTGGGCTGTACACTGGCAGGCAACAATGATGTGCAGACTATAAAGTTGGCAAGAGGTTCAACACCTTCTGGCTGCAGTGTGGTAGGAAAACTGCTTCAATCATCCACAGCCTCTCAAGTTTCATAGCCACATTTACCACCCTGTCATTAAGCAGGATGGTTGACAATTATCCCAAAAGCGATGATGGTGGTGGATCATCTGTTGATGTTGCGTACGTGGCAGACAAAGTCCACATTTTTAAAAAGATTAATCTTTTTACCAGGGCCTTGTGCAGATAACTTTGGAAACTTCTCTTCTACTCCCAGCCTATTATGTTCCTCATTGCTTTACATTGTGGCTGTTTTGTTTGCTAGTGTGTTTAGAATTCTAGCTTTGAATGTGTCTACTTCAAATTGGTCACACTGCTGCAAGTATCAGTGTTCTTCTTAGTAGCAGCAAATCAAATGTCAGAGGTAACTAGAAAGCTTGGTTTTGTTCTTCCTAATGACTGTCACTGTTCTAAACCTTGTCAACTCAGCTAGTGATGTCAGAAATTGCCTGAATACAGTAAGTTGTATTTACTGCCACAGTAGGATGCTAATTTTCATTATACAATTCCAAATAGGCAAAGTACACTACATGGTTAAGTGTAATTCAAATATTTTACATAACACTGACCATTTGATTCATTCATTCATTTTCACTCTGCCTTTCTGAGTGAGGGTCACAGTGACAGCACACTATCGACCACCTTGTCCTGGTTGTGGATCTTCACCCAGTTAACCATGCCTGGTACACAACTCCATGTTAGATGCCCTAGAACTTCCTATCTTCATGCATACAAAACAAATCAGATGGCTCAACTCAACCCAGAGATGCAGCAGTAATACTTCAAGGACCTCCTGTGTTGTCAATAGGGATGTGCATTATAGAATGTTTTAGTGCTTGTTTACCTGACAGGGCAAAAAACAGAGTACTCATTATAATGGCAATTTCAGCAGAGAGAGTCAGAGGTTTGATAACATGGTTAAAAAAGCACACAGATATAAAGTGTATTTTAAATATTATTTACTGAATGTTCATTTATTTATTTACTTCTTTTTCAATTTATAAACAGTGAACCTCAATATGCACATGTTCTCAGAAAAAAGTAAAACTACCTGTGAACTGTTAGACTACTGAACATTCAATCAGGTAACCTAACTAAAGCTTTGGAAAAGAAAGGATGATGGCATTTATACTTTATACATTTATACATTATACTATTCTTATCCAAAAGATCAATCTATCCACATACTCCAGTGATGGGCAACTGCTCATTTGATAGACAATGGCTGGAACAGAAGTTGAAAGCACACAAAGAAAACATTTTGCAAGGTCTCTTAATATTTTGTAGCAGTCTTGATTCCCTTTCCACCACCGTTTTCAGCATCCACCTTCTTTTGGTGCATATTAAAAGAGATTTGAATTTCAAGGTACAAATATTATCATATATCTCTGCTTTATCTGTCAAGTATTCGGGTACACTTTTGAGTGTGCAAGTGCACATTCCCATCCGTAATTGCTGAGCTACCCACCTTGCCAGAATGTGAGACCAGCCCACTCTAAGCAGGATCCACATTTTGGTTTCTTGTACTTGCAAAGATTGACTGTTTACTATGCAGAGGTTGACATTAGATGAGAGTGCAGATATAGACTGACTGGTAAATACTGTAAGGCTGTTTCAGAATGACAGAAAGAAATTGTAGCAGTCAGAAGCTCTTCTCCAACACGTGGAACATAGCAGCTGCAAGTGGTCTACGTGGGTGTCTGTCTCTCTGTTCTGTTACCACACTCATTATAATGCACAACTTAATCATTAAACTTCAGTTACCTTGTGCTACTAAGCTCCTGAATGAATAACAGCAATGTTAGCTTTTCATTTTCTCTCAGCCTCAGGGATTTTGTTGAGTTTCTTTTTCTCTCTCCCTGAAACCCTCAATGGTTTAAAGTGCATGGGCCGGAGAAATTAAGGGGCAGGTATATTTTAGGAAGAACCCTGTGGACGTAGGTTTTGCAATGCCAGATTTCGCCACTAACCAGTACAAACTTTTTAATGGGTTATCCCCAAACTTGCACCGTCATATTAGTCATGTCTGGCCCCATGTGACTACCCCGAGTCTAACTAGGGCTTAACTGTATTCACATAGAATTCTGAACCGGAGTCATGCTTAAAAACTAGGAGGTTAATGAACTTGTCACGAATCTTAACATACATCTATCTCCTGGTCCTTCCTCATAAAAATACTATCTCTCTCACCTTCAAGTCAGCACACTATATGGGAAAAGTATTGTCACAACTCAACAATTTATGCATTATGTAGGAAACTTGAAGATGCATTTCATGGTTGAAAATTTGGCAGTTCGGAAGATGTCAGTGTGACATTTATAGTTACTTTCCACAAAATGCTTGGCATAACTCTTTCTATCAGTTGTATAAGGGGTGGATAAATTTATGTTGTAACAGAGATGAGCAACTTTGAATGTACAAGAATGTTATTACTCCACATCCGTTTTTTCTAGTGATCTCGGTCTTACAATGTGTTGACTACAGTATATTTCATATCCCACTGTATACATGATTTCTTCTAAATTAGGGTATTAAGGAAAACGCAAGTTAAATTTAATTATGTGGTGAAAAATAAAGAGAACTTAAAAAGTACAAAGGTTTAACTGTTGAAGTTTTTCTTGGTGCTGTATGCTGTGGGTATTATATGGTTTCAAGTGTGCATGTGCCCTTTGACTGCACTGTCAAACAGACATAGATCTATATAAGATGTGTTTAGTTATGGGAATGAATCATCAACTTCAGAGCAAAGACAGGAAATGCTGAAAAGGAAGCAGATGCATATATGGGATTACAATGAACCCAGCTAGAAAACTTAGGCATGATTACCATGGAACATTCAGTGGTCAGTAGTTAAGAGATTAAAAAAAATCCATAAAGGGGCTTTTCACTTCCTACAAAGACAAGTTTAAGAGGTCTGTTTTAGGCTGTGTGGGTGGCACTTGTGCACCCATATCAGCATTTCAGAATGCACTACTAATGACCGGTCAGGAAGTGATTACGCTGTAACTGACATCGACTCCTCATGAAGGTACTGGGAAGTCAAATTTGAGCCGTTCAGTACTGAAAGATAAGCCCTCAGGTAAGCGTTCAAGTGTGCTCTTTGTAAGTTAACAATGGATTTAGACAAAGGCTTATGTAATGTGTTATAAGCCTATATTTAAATGATTTTGGGAAATTCACCACAAAAAATGCAAAACACATTGCTAAGGGTGTTTTGAACACTTTATTCATGGGTCTGGTATATTACTAGGTGTTGATCTAAGAAGGGTCTTGCTTTTGTTTTTGTCTCAAGGTGAGCTGCTGTTGTTATATTGATAGATTTTTCCTTCAGTCAGCTTTTAAATGTTTAAAGTGTGCTTTCCAGGAAGTCTGTACGCAAACGAAATGTCTGAAAAGAGCAGTGAGAGAACTGAAACGATGTAGTGTTTTTGAAGGGGCATTAAAAAAACAATTAGAGGAGGTTAGGCTATGTTGGCATATCTTGCATGCTGTACTTTTGGAAGGAATGTGGGTGTCTGCTATTATGAGTATTTTAGGCATGAGATGAACTGCCATTGCTGTGGTGTCTGTTGTGTCACCGCCAGGTTTCAGATTCTATTTATGCATCAGAAACCCAGAATAATACACTAGAAACTCCACTTGTGGCCATTTTAATAATTCCTATTCCTCTTGGACCTTTTTCATTCTAACAGTTTATTCTCAGTCACACCTTGCAAGTGTGAACTCCAAACATGAAGATCCAGTCCTGAGCAAAACCATATTTGGCCAACATTTGCAGAATATTTAGGGGATGGCAATTGTTAGACTACAGACATTTGCAAACACCAAGCACTGAGCAGTCATGTTGCTTGAAGTAAAGGCAAGCCACACCCAAAACTGTGGAAAACAAAACAAATACACATTGTGAAGTAAACCCGATAAAAAGGGTGTGTAATTTTCTTACAGAGCTTGAAAAAGAGCTTGAAATCTTTTTGGTAGTCTAGTGTATGGTTGTGTGCAGGACATATCCTTTAGTACTAAAATTGACTCTTGACATAAGACTAGCTAATTCCTTTCAGCAGTGAAGTTGACTCTTGTCGTAATCCAGAGTTGTACACTGTATCCCTTAATATATAAAATAAAATGATACCTGTCCTAGTATACATCAACATGTATTTGAAAGATGTCAAAGTGTTTACTCGGAAACTTCAAGAATCTTCCAAACAAGCAAGAATGACTTGAGGTTAAAAAGGAAAAGCCAGAAAGAGGTAGAGAGCTTCTATGAGCTGTTTAAGCTAACTTAAAAAAGATCCCCTGCTCAATATGTGAAGTGAAAAACTATAATGCTTGAAAACAAAACTTTTTTGCCATTTGTCCATATTCTGAGTTTTCAGTGTGAATGTTGTAGTACATTGCACAGCAACAGTGATAAAGATAGACCTCTTAAGATCATTGGTTTAGAACTTTAATACTTTACTGTAGTTAATAGAATTGTCCGAAAAAGCATTTTTGCATAATGTATGGAAACTACTGCTGCTCATAGGGCCCAAAATTATTTTTAGTAAGCATTCTAAATCTTGAATGCCGCTTTAGAGGTACGTATGTGAGCTTTGTATGAATTCAGTTGTTCATGTATTTACTCCTGAATTATTATTATCATGATGTCTGTGCAGAGCACTCCTTCTATAAAGTTTCTGAGTGAGATTCAATGGTGAGAGACAGACAGTATAGCTTTATAGGGAATGAAATCACAAGTTTAAACTTCTTAACACATACATCCATCCATTATCCAACTCGCTATATCCTACTACAGGGTCACGGGGGTCTGCTGGAGCCAATCCCAGCCAACACAGGGCGCAAGGCAGGAAACAAACCCTGGGCAGGGCACCAGCCCACCGCAGTTCTTAACACATGCATTTTCTAAAAAAATTTTCGTGTACATGTACTGGAAACTTGGAGGAATGTATATGACAATACTGTAAATATAAGTAAATTTATATTGGCTAATGTTCCTTAGTATCTTCCACAACTTGTCAACAGAATCCACCTTGTTTAGCACAAGGGATAAAAAGAGAAAATCATATCATTGCAGCTTTGGACAGAAGACATTAATAAAGTATCTATCTATCTATCTATCTATTACAAAAAAACATTTTAATGACAGAGACTAAGTCATTTCATGATAACCACCAATTTGCTTAGTGTGCAGACAGAAGTGTGGATAATGCTGTATTGGTTATATAAAATCAAATCTACACATTTCTTGATAAGTCTGGTCCATATGTCAGAGCAACATTTCTGGATTTTTCTTCAGCATTCAATACCATCCAGCTTCACATACTAATTGAGAAACAACAGTAGGAATTTTAACCCACATATTACATTATGGATTAATTCGCAGCCAGCTACAGTGCATGACACTTTTTTATAAGTAATTTTTTTCAAATATAGGGGTTCCTCAGGGCTTTCTTCTGTCTCCATTACTATTTACACTGTACACCAATGACCTGAGACAGAACAATGACCACTGTTCCTTTGTCAAGTGTGCTGATGACGCCATGCTCATAGGACACATATCTGGGGAGGATGAAAGCCACTGCTTCAATCAAGTGGAAAGTTTAGTAAATTGGTGCAACATGAACCATCTTAAACTCTGAAAATCAAAAAGACCAAAGAAATGCTATTTGACTTAAAGAGGCAGAAATCTTCATGGTTACCCATCATTGCCCCAAAGAATGAGGTAGAAATAGTAACTAAATGTAAATATTTAGGAACTATCCTAGATAATAATCCAGATTGTAATATTAGTATGAACAATATACTATAAATGCAATCAGCGCTTATATCTTCTCTGAGACTATTTTAAGTGGACAGGGACCTTATGTTGTCCTTGTCCTTCACCTTCATTGCCTGCTTTAGTGGTTTGACAAATCACAATTTAAAAAAGCTACACCAGACCTCCAAACATGAAGCTGTAGTGATTGGGACTGACGTAGATGATTTGTTAGCCGTGTGTCAGACTGAAAAGACTGGAAATCATCTTTCAGACACCTATTACACACAGAACTCAACTTCAGTTAATCAGGGAGGATAGTCGTTTTAAAGAACCACACAAATTGCTACAGAAATTCTGTTCTTCTCGGTGTCAAACATCTTTTTAATAAAAATTATTGGAGATAATAAAAATATCCAGTTGTGTAGAGATTTTTGCATATATCATTTAACCATTTCAAACTGCAAGAAATAGCAAAGAATTTGTTTTCAAACAATATCAATAATAAGTTTTAACTGTCTTGACTCTTTTTTACTTTATTTCTGTCTGTTATTGGATGCAACCGATGGGGCACATTTCATGTTTTCTTGTATAAAAATGACTCAATAAAAACCTTGAACCATCCCATTTCAGGGTTCACTTACACAGAGCCAGTTCAAATTAACTGGCCAGTTCAAAAGAAGAGTCACACGTTCCTTACTTTTCTTTCCGCCTTGGCAAGGTTCACCTTTGAAAGTCATTGTTTTGTCTGGAGTGCATTTGAAGAATAAACCAGTTTTGTCTGCATTGAAGACGTCATCAGGACTGTAATCTTGAACAATTTCTGTCAGTTTCTGTATCCAATGACTGCAATCTTCTTCTGGCACTTGCGCACTTTCGCCACATAGCCTATTAAACACAATTCCGTGTCTTTTCTTGAATTTGTGCAGCCAACCATTGCTGGCTTTAAATTCTGAATGGCCCAACTCTTTGGCAAATTCTTCTGCTTTTGCTTGCAAAAGCTTACCGTCAATAGGAACGTTCCTATCCCTCGCTTGCACAAACCACTTCAAAACGCATTGTTCATTGACGGGATACTCACATTCCCTCATCCTCTTCTGATGGCCACATGACTT
This sequence comes from Erpetoichthys calabaricus, assembly GCF_900747795.2. Lineage (NCBI taxonomy): Eukaryota > Metazoa > Chordata > Cladistia > Polypteriformes > Polypteridae > Erpetoichthys > Erpetoichthys calabaricus. The sequence continues at coordinate 291,165,638 of NC_041397.2, read as the reverse complement.
CTCACTGTACAGTTTCAAAATCTTTTCTTTTTCTTTCAGAAAAGAGGAGAGTGTACTTGTGGGAATGCCAAATTGCTTTGCAATTTCCACTTCCTTCTTGTCGCCCTTTTCGACGGCTCTGATGATGGTAACTTTTTCTGCGATTGACAACGTTTTAAGATTACGCTTACCAGTTGCCATTTTCGGGGCACGTACCGTACGGGAGACTATGGAGAAGCACACAGACACGAACACTATTCAAGGCTCCTCCCGAAAAGAGACTGACAAAGGTGAAGGGAAAATGGGTTAAAAACGTCTTTCTTGAGACAATTTGGAAATTCCAGACGCCACCCGGTTGGTTATGACTCATGGAGCACTGAAGACACGCAGATTATTCCAGCCACTCCCTTTAGTTTTCTGACATTTTTGGTCTCAAAATAGACATCCTACCCTCAGAGAGTCGCTTAATCCCTTGTGGAATACATTAAGATAAGACTTTGCGTCCCTTTTCTTGGTTTTCTGGACCACGTGTTCTGAAATGTCGCCTCAGAATAATAACCCAAAGGCCATAGAAAATTCGACTAACAGAGGCTGGGAGCCAAAAAGTTTTCGAGTTGAAGAGATCTAAAATACATTGGTCTTATGGGAATTCAGCCGGGGACTAACGAGTAATTCGACATAGGGACGTTTTCGACCTTAGTGAAGGTCGACTTAGCGAGGTCCGACTGTAATTGAGGCCACGTTGCACTGAGATGGACAAGTATAAAGTAGGCAGGACCAGCACTAATCTAAATGATCAGAAAATTTCAGCCTGCCTTTATAACAGCTGTCTCTCCTGGGTTTTATATTGATTTGTGACCTCTTGTATCTCCTGTGAAGATGATATTTATCAACTCTTACTTTTGAATTCTGTTTACATTCTGTTCATTATTTATACTTAATTATAGGAAATTGTTATGGTGTCACATTAGTTAGTGCTGTTACCTCTTCATGAATTGAAATTTCATCTAAACATTGTCTGTGTGCAGTTTGTATGTTTTCCCTTGTATTTTTCTGGGTACTCCTGTTTTCCCCTCTAATTACCAAGATGTGTGTTAGGTTAAATGACAATTCCAATTAGATATATGCAACTTTATTTGTCCCCAAGGGGAAATTTGACAAATTGACCATGGGTGGACCCTGCAATTGCCTGGCACCCTACCTTGAGCTCAACACTGTTGGGATAGGTCTTGACCCCTTCCTGCAACTGTGAATTGTAAAAGTACTGCAAAATGTTTCGTTATTCAATTTATTTTGTATATTGCTCTTCATAGAGTACAGCCTCAGGGCACCTAGACATGTTTACAACTATAATGCTCTAACTATGAGTTATTAGCCCATGTAACATTTATATTCACAAACACTGAAGTTATATTAAACACAGTAAAACGCAAGCAATCTTAATCATGACATATAGAAATCATAGCAATATAAAGTCCATTATCATAATTATTGAAATATGGATAGTTGATAAGAGAGGAAAAGAAGAACAAAAACTCCAGTTAAAGGAATCACTGGAGATGATAACCTTCTGGTGGTCCTTAGCCAGTTACAATGCACAAATTCACAGTTTTGATGACCATGCCAAAGTGGCCATGCTGTCCCTTTTGTGCATTCTACCATATCATAAGTACATGAAGGATATTACATTGCTGTTATGTCGATGGTAGGACATTTGCAAGTTCTTACTACTTTGTTTATATTAAGTTTGTGTTATCTTGTATTGTGGTGTTGCAGGTCCACAGCTCAAGTCAACAGGGCCACTTTTTAAATAAATAATCACCTCAGTCGCGGGTTAGTGAGGGGGTGTGGTATGTGTGGCAGGAGAAGTTCCCGGGTGATGCATGATGCGGATGGTCCTCACTTAAGTGCACAGGTGAGGAGTCGTCCGCATCCGTAATTGGTGCCGGGAGATGCTAATTGCCACATCTGATCCACGTCATCATAATAAATAGAAGCGCAAGGCATCTAGGAGGGGGGAAAAAAAAGAAGAGAAAGAAAGGAAAAGACGAACGGAGGTTGCAGGAGAAGAAGGCTGGAAGCAGGTAGAGGAAAGCTAGTGCAGGAGAGAAGGAGAGCAAGCAAGCGCAGGCTCACGCTGTATGCAGGCAGCTGGGAGAGGCGAGCCCGAGTGGTGTGTTTGGCTGGCACCCAAGGGCCGACAGTAGTGGTCGCTCCTGCTGAGGGCTTGTTTGGAGTAGGAGTGACCAGGAGAAGGTTGGCTCGCCGCAGCGAAGGCAGCGGGAGTTGGAGATTTGGAGTAGAATTTGGGAGAAGCCAAGTCTCGGTCTGGTAGGGGCTGAATGAAGCCAGGGATCGGGAGGCCACCAGACCAGTTGAGCAGAAGAAGGTCAGCTGCATGTAGATAGATAGATAGATAGATAGATAGATACTTTATTAATCCCAATGGGAAATTCACATTCTTCAGCAGCAGCATACTGATACAATAAATAATATTAAATTAAAGAATGATAATAATACAGGTGAAAAAAAACAGACAATAACTATGTATAATGTTAAATATTAACGTTTACCCCCCCTGGTGGAATTAAAGAGTCGCATAGTTTGGGGGAGGAATGATCTCCTCAATCTGTCTGTGGAGCAGGACAGTGACAGCAGTCTGTCGCTGAAGCTGCTCTTCTGTCTGGATCTAAATGTAGGGTGACTCCACTGGTGCATAGCCTGGATGGGAGAAGCAGGGGAGTCACCAGTAGAAAGGCACTGGGTTGATTTTAAAAAGACAGCTTCCAGCCATTGTTTTAGCCACGTTGTTTTTAAAAGATTTTTTTTATATTGGATTTTAACCTCCACCTATCACTCGTTTTTATGGATTATTTATTTAATAGCTTGTTTGAAAATTTGATACAATGCACTTTATTTAATTTGGACACTGATTTTGTTTGCTGTTTTAATAAAAGCACTTTGCACTTTTTGCACCATGCACTTGCTTTGTTGTGCCTCACTGTCTAGCTCACAGATGTCGAACTCTGGCCTGGAGGGCTGCAGTGGCTGCAGGTTTTCATTCTAACCCTTTTCCTAATCAGTGACCAGTTTTCACTGCTAATTCACTTTTTTCCCTTCATTTTAATAGCCTTGTTTTTAAAGATTCAGTGCTCTGAATTGATTTGTTTCCTCATTAAATGACAGCCAAACAGAAATGAGATGTGAAATGAGCCAACAGATGACCAGCTAAACTGGAGCTTCAAACTCCAACCAGTTTCTTAATTAGAAGCCAATGCTTGCTGTTAATTAAACCCGTTATTTAATTATTCTTTCTGCCACAGCAGACATTTCTAAAACTGATGATTTTATGTTTTTTTTCAAAGAACACCGTCAGGATGTTTTGATGACCTGAGAGATCAGACTTACTGAGACCGCCACCTTTCTCTGTTTTCAGATATTGTGTAGATAGATAGATAGATAGATACTTTATTAATCCCAATGGGAAATTCACATTCTTCAGCAGCAGCATACTGATACAATAAATAATATTAAAGAATGATAATAATGCAGGTGAAAAACAGACAATAACTATGTATAATGTTAAATGTTAACGTTTACCCCCCCGGATGGAATTAAACAGTCGCATAGTTTGGGGGAGGAACGATCTCCTCAATCTGTCAGTGGAGCAGGACAGTGACAGCAGTCTGTCGCTGAAGCTGCTCCTCTGTCTGGAGATGATACTGTTTAGTGGATGCAGTGGATTCTCCATAATTGATAGGAGCCTGCTGAGCGCCCTTCGCTCTGCCACAGATGTTAAACTGTCCAGCTCCATGCCAACAATAGAGCTTGCCTTCCTCACCAGTTTGTCCAGATGTGAGGCATCTTTCCTCTTAATGCTGCCTCCCCAGCACACCACTGCATACAAGAGGGCGCTCGCAACAACTGTTTGATAGAACATCTGCAGCATCTTATTGCAGATGTTGAAGGACGCCAGCCTTCTAAGGAAGTATAGTCGGCTCTGTCTCCTTTTGCACAGAGCATCAGTATTGGCAGTCCAGTCTAATTTATCATCCAGCTGCACTCCCAGGTATTTATAGGTCTGCACCATCTGCACACAGTCACCTTTGATGATCACTGGGTCTATGAAGGGTCTGGGCCTCCTAAAATCCACCACCAGCTCTTTGGTTTTGCTGGTGTTCAGGTGTAGGTGGTTTGAGTCGCACCATTTAACAAAGTCATTGATTAGGTCCCTATACTCCTCCTCCAGCCCATTCCTGATGCAGCCCACGATAGCAGTGTCATCAGCGAACTTTTCCACATGGCAGGACTCCGAGTTGTATTGGAAGTCCGATGTATATAGGCTGAACAGGACCGGAGAAAGTACAGTCCCCTGTGGCGCTCCTGTGTTGCTGACCACAATGTCAGACGTGCAGTTCCCAAGACGCGCATACTGAGGTCTGTCTTTAAGATAGTCCATGATCCATGCCACTAGGTATGAATCTACTCCCATCTCTGTCAGCTTGTCCCTAAGGAGCAGAGGTTGGATTGTGTTGAAGGTGCTAGAGAAGTCTAGAAACATAATTCTTACAGCACCACTGCCTCTGTCCAAGTGAGAGAGGGATCGGTGTAGCATATAGATGATGGCATCCTCCGCTCCCACCTTCTCCTGATATGCAAACTGCAGAGGGTCAAGGGCGTGTTGAACCTGTGGCCTAAGGTGGTGAAGCAGCAGCCTCTCTATGGTCTTCATCACATGTGATGTCAGAGCAACAGGCAGAAAGTCATTCAGCTCACTAGGACGTGATACCTTTGGGACTGGGGTGATACAAGATGTTTTCCAAAGCCTCGGGACTCTCCCCTGTTCCAGGCTCAGGTTGAAGATGCGCTGTAGAGGGCCCCCCAGCTCTGATGCACAGACCTTCAGCAGTCGTGGCGATACTCCATCTGGACCCGCTGCTTTGCTGGCACGAAGTCTCCTCAGGTCTCTGCTCACCTGCGCTGTTGTAATTATGGGTGGGGATGTCTTTCCTATGCTGGTATCAGCAGAAGGATGTGTGGAGGGTGCAATACTCCGAGGTGAGTGTGAGAGTGGGTTAGGGTGGTCAAACCTGTTAAAGAAGTTGTTCATTTGGTTTGCTCTCTTCACGTCTCTCTCGATGGTGGGACCCCACTTCGAGCTGCAGCCAGTGATGATCTTCATCCCATCCCACACTTCCTTCATGCTGTTATTCTGCAACTTCTGCTCCAGCTTTCTCCTGTACTGCTCAGGTGAGCTGGTCATGTGGCCACTTGTTTCATGTCTCATTATTGTTTGGCCGCTAATTAAGGAAAAAGAAACAACTAAGGGGCCTGAGTCAAGTTAATTAAAAGAAGTAATTAGCAGCAAAAACTGGTCACTAATTAAGAAGGTGGTTAGAATGAAAACCTGCAGCCAGTCCAGGCCCTCCAGGACTGGAGTTCGACACCCCTGGTCTAGTTCATCGGTGACATTACCGACGGTGTCGGGTTCGGAGCTCCCAGAAGCTGAATGGAAGCATGGAGCGAACCCGCATCGTCACATGTTCTCTTTCTTAACCTGTGTTGTTTTTTTAATATCTTTCCATTTGATGTCCAGACATTCTGAGACCAAATCAAGAAAGCATGTTGGTCTCCTATAATTCAATCAGCTAAGCGTGCTTTTCAATAACCAAATAAATCAGTGGTTCCAAAGTTCAGTCCTGGGAGTCACCCAGTGTCTCTGGGTTTTTACTCCATCCAGTTTCAGGATCAGTGCCTCATTATTGCTTTTAATTGGTCTCATTGTTTAATGAACTGCTTTAATTTATTTTCTTATTCTAAGAAATTCTAAAATATATGTGTTTAGTTCAAAATCTTAAATTCTTTGCTTTCTTAATTGTATCCAAATGCAACCAACACTGAATGTTAAGGGGAGCAGTTACTTAAGTGCTACATTTACTTGTCTGCTTATTTGTAGGAAACGTTTCTTAATGAGCAGACAAGTGAAAATGGCAGTGAAGCCATCGCTTTCCTTTAGCACTCAGTGTTATTTATACTGATTATTGCAAATCATTTGCAATTGGATACAAGAAAAGAAGAAAACTACAGAAGGGAGTACATTAAAAGGATAACAGCAAAAGAAATGACCATTTAAAGATGTGGTAAAGAATACTGCCAGATAATTAAACAGTGCAATCAGTTAAAAGTACAATTGACATGCTAATCTCAAAATTGATTAGAATGAAAACCCTGCAAACCACTGAAATGAAACATAAAAATTGCTTAAATTACTTGCTTGGGATTTCACTTTATTTACAGCTCTCTTCATCCTCAACTCTAACCATCAGTTGCCTTCATTTAACAGTGTGCACTGTAGTTATCTTTCTCCTCACACATGGCAAGGCCTTTGCCTAATCCTCTTTGCCATTGCTGCCCCCTTGGTGTATGTAAAATTTATGCACATATACTTGTTTTTGTCCTCCACTTTGGGTGTTTTGGTCTTTAATTTCTTAATCATCTTTTCCCCTTCATCTCATAATCTTTTTCTTTTGTACCTTCCACTCTGTGTCAGTATAAGTTCATCTGCTTGGACGCAGTAGCTGCCAAACTACTTGGCCTCCTAAATGATGACCTCTGAAATGAACCATTTTCAGCTTTAAGCTGTCCTTAGTTAATGATGTGATTTTCCTGGTGTTATCAGCATTGCAAAATAACATCATCCAGTGAGACCTGTTTTTGCTTAAATCCCTTACTACCAAAAATGTATTGTAGACTACAACATAAAAAATAATCCAACAATAACTCATAATAATAATAATCCTCAAACTGGCATAGACAAAGATGTGGCAAAATAAAATTAAACAATCAGCATAGCAGCAGGACTGCAATTCCAGTCTTTTAATGCATTCCAAAAGGTTGATTTATTTCTAAGTATAAGCATCTCTTAAATGGCCTTATATTAAAACTCTCAGCAGATTTCATTCTTTTCTTGTTCGTCACCATCTGTGACTTGATTCACATTCACTCCTGCCACCCTAGAAAAGTTCTCCCACATTTAGCCTGGTGCTAAAAAAACTGTTTTGGTTGGATGGTAATGTTGTGTTCTTTGCATAAGTTAGTGAGGACATGATAAACATGAATCATAGGTAAATGATTAAAGGTAATCATTATACTTTGATTTCATTGAATTTTGAGATATGAGGCTAGTCTATTTCAGTGACGTAAAGTTAATTTATATGGTTTAAAGGGGCTAAATAAGGGGTATAAATAGAGATTCACCTGTTTACAATTTCATTTTTACTGCTGCTCAGTGGTAATAATTTTCATTCATGTGACAAAGATTTGATATTTTTAGAGACCTGTGAAATACAAAAAAAAAAAAGAAAGAAAGCCTACTATTATAGCCCAGTTGCTACAAGTTCTTAAATGTCAAGCCTCAAGTGTCTCCTCTCTTAGTCCATATTGTTTTATGTACAGATCCAGCAATGATGATTTCACTCAAAGCAACTTTGAGCACTTGCCCTTGTGAACTGATGAATTTGGAAAAGTGCTGCACTGTAAATGATTTGAAGTCAATAGTCAGAAGATTCATCATTGTCTCTTAGGTTGCATCTGTCTGAAGAAATTGTTTTTAATAATTTAGATGATTCAGAATAGATATCGGTACACATTCATATTGGATGTGGATTACTTGTGAATTGAATTTCAACAATAAAAGAAAAAAAATGAATATGAGGCAAATTGGAATTTAGTTACTTTAGTAGCCTTAGTAGCCAAGAACAACTTATAGATTCAGACACAGCTTGGATGAACTTTTTAACTTTTAAATTTTTACCATCAACACTTATTTCTAACATTGTTCTGAGATTTGGTGTGAAGGGAATTTCACCTGTGCCCCCACCCGGACAGCACTTATGAGTGATTCTATTATTTGAGCATGGTAGGGTAGTGACCTGATGTTAGACGTTTTATTTAATGGCTTGTTACAAATTTGGGAGGAATGATTGATAAATTTTGTTTGGGTCTCCCTTTCTTCTATTGTGTTATTATCACTTACTGGTACCTGTTATTTATTCATTGAGGATAATAATAAAGCAGACAACAGCTTCTTTAATACCACTCAGGCAATTGTACCTAAAAAAAAAAAAAAGAATGTGTGTTTTATTCTTGATTTTTGAGGGCCTTATTCTACTGAGATACATTTTAAAGACAGTATTTAGAAACACTGTTGTCCACTTAACTGATCCTCTGGATGTTTGTATTGTAAATAATACATTCTAAATTCACTACATTTCTTTGTGTAGTGTTATTTTTTATTTTTTCATTAGAGGGCATAGCAGTCGATCTATTTCAGCTGATGTTAAATTTAAAGAGTTGAAGTAATCCACTCTTCTTTGTATTAGGACAGGCATGTCCAGCAGAGGGCACTGCTGCGTTAAAAATGAAAATGCATAGCCTGTAACTAGCATGCTGAGATTCATCTGTAAGTTAGTGGAGAAAGATTGTAAGAAACACGGCACAGTTTAAAATGGCTTTTGCCTGAGAGGCTTACAAATATTTATACATTTAGTGTTACTTGTTAGACTCCAGTGAAAGAAAATCATATTCTCCATTTTCTCAGCAGGCTGTGTAGTTTAGTGTCAAAGGAAATGGACTCTAAACCATGAGATTGCTTGTTGAGATCTTAGGAGACCCTCAGTGAGACACTTAACCCTGTCTGTACATCAGCTGGAAGTGTTTGTGTAAAATGTTGTCTTGTGTATCTGTGTTTGTAAATTGTCTTGGGATGGTATTTGCTATAGAAAGATGCTAAATAAAAAAAAGGCTGGTTCGTTGTTTGGTTACTGGAGCATGAAGACCATCTTTGCTGCTTATCAAAATTCACTATCTAGAAGGTGTGCTAGAAAAGTGCTATTTCAATTAGCTTTATCTTACTGTTCAGTTATATTATACTGTACCTTTTATCCCATTCAGAAATTATCATTCTTAGGTGATAGGTATGTGAAACATATTTAGGTGTTTTGTTTTACAGTGACAAATAGTGTTTAGATCATAGAAGCTGTATGAGCAGGGTGTCTGCACCAACACTACATCTCATAATAGTTTCAAGCCATTTTAATTCAATTTAGAGTTGTTGGGGCCAGAGCCAATCCCAGCAGCATTGAAAGCAAGACAGGAACAAACTTGGAACAGGGCACCAGTGAATCACATGTCCCCCTAACATTTACATGGGACCATACACATATTTGGAATGTAAGAGGCAAACCCCACTAAGAGTGATCTCCATAACAATAATGACAGTGCACAGGATTCAAGCCCAAGAAGATGGATCCGTTGACACCTTAGACTAGCAATGCCTCTAACAACACTTTCAGCACCTGGCATCCAGATGTGCTAAGTGCTGTCCTGTAGCAGTCTTGTAACTTTTAATATGTTCTAATAAACTGTATGTTGATAGTGTTAGGGATCTTTTTACAATTAGTTTCTAACTCTTACATTATTTTAAGCAACCCGTGTGGCTTCTGTTCCTTTTAGCCATCCAAGTATTCATATTTTTGTTTGCTGACTTTGCAGCATTAGGCACAAGGCAAAAACTAGCCCCGGATATGGCGCTAGTCCATACATGGCCCACTTACGCACACACCCAGATGGATCCAGTTGAAACTTACCAATTAGCATGTGCCAAACCACTTAATCCAATCTAGCGTCACAAGAGGTTTCTGTCATAGTAGCACAGGGTACAAGTCGAGTATTAGACTTTAATGGGGCACCAGTTTATCGCATATTCACTGACATGCATGCTGTATCTAGTCATAATCACATGGAGGCCACTTTGAAATTGCCAGCTAACTAATTCTTCCTGTTTTTGGGGTGTGGAATGAATAACCATGTAGACACAAGGAGGACTTACAGCTTCACGTAGAAGTGACCGGCAGTGCAATTTGAACTCAGGATACTGGATTTATGAGGTAACAGTGCTAATCCTGGAACTTCCCTGTCTGCAATATTTTTTCATAGTATATAATATTTTGGTAACACTTCAGTATTTGTACAGCAAAAATGTATGTATTACTCATTTGCTCTTATGTAAAAAGACCTTAACAAAGTGTAATTTTAGTCATATTTATGCTTATAAAGCATCAGTAAAGACTTTATTAATTTCTGTGCACTTCTGACGTTTCCAAAGTGAAGTTATTTTAGGTAACCATCTTGTATACATGAATAAGCACTTTACTGATGCTTTGTAACTGTTATTAACACCAAAAAATGCCTTTGTTAAGGATGTGTTACTAAAGCGTAAACGAGTAATAGATGTATTTTTGCAGTACCTAAACTAAAGTTTTACCAGTATTTTTGATAAAGAGGCTCAGTTTCTCAGTTTGTAACTGGCTGATGTTTAATGTATTATTTTCGTACAAGTAGTCTTCTATTCCTGATTGTATTTTCCATAATTTTGCAAAGGACAGAAGCAAGACTTATTGATCTGTGATTATTGGGATCCATGTTGTCTTTTTATGGACATTGGCAAATTTTCAGTCGTCAGGTTCTTCTCCCATGTGAAGTTATTGATTTAATTTGTTTACCAAAGGTTTGTAAATAACATCTTTCATTCTTTTCAGAACTACTGGTAAAATCTTATGAGGACTGGAGGTTGTACTAATCTTTGTTTTTAATAAGTGACATAAACATGGTAAAAGTGTGTAAAGCTTCTAAAAAGACTCACAACTACCAAAAGCAAGCTTCGGCCTGGAAAGGCGTAAAATGCTTTCTGACTTTCTGATTTTAAAACTTCAAAATATACTTTTTATTCAGAAAATATACAGAGATTTCCTTTAAAGGAGACAGTTACCATCAACCTTTGGATTGATAAGACAAGTACAACAAGAATCATTAAAAGGAGAATTTATTTAAACTTCACAAAAAGAACTGAAGGTATCAAAAGGAGCAAAAACAGTTTGTCTAAAAGTGCAAACCAGAGCCAACAATTCACAATTTGAAATCCAAGAAGCGAAAAATGTAGAAGAGGAGCAAAATCTTGACAGAACGAGAAAACATTATTATTAGTAAACTACAGCAATATTCAATGACACTCTGAAGGAATCTATCTCCTCTGCCAGTAGATGAAGGTGGAGTGTGGCCCATCAGAGGTGACCTCATGAAGGCCTCACCTTTTGGCCTTCCTATAGTACACAAATAAATAATGCATAAATAGTAAATAAGCAAAATATTGACACAAATTACATAAATATGAATAATGGTAATTTAATAAAAAGAAAAACAATAATAAATAGGAAATTACAAATAAAGCAGGAAATTAACAAAACCTGAAACATAAGTCTTTAATGCATGATGTTCCTGAAGCACTTTAGACTGTTCTGTTTTAAAATCTGCAAATTCAGACTTGTTTCTAACTTCAACTTTCATTCATTTCATTCATTTCCTCCTTTATAACTTCATGATTTAAGTATTTATTTAGTTCATTTGCTATTTTCTGCTAATTTTAAATAATTTTCTTTTCTTTTTCCCACTCTGAGGCTTTATAGGCTTAAAGTTACGTTAGTTTAAGGGTTAAAAAATTGCATTCCAGCATGTCATTAAAATATTTGGGTGGAAAAACCTGTTGATTTACAGAGCCGTGTTCATCTGTTGCCGAGCCAGGAATTTTCATTGTTTCCCTTTTGATAGCTGCTGCTGCAAGGTCAAAAGATGTTTGGTGCTTGAGACTACAGCACACACTTTTGTTTCCCCTTGAAACAAGGCAAAATGTCATACTGATTAGGTAAACCTGCATGTACAGCTGCTTTGTATGCCTTATTTCTTCTCTCAGAAAGAAATCAAATGAAATATGAGAACAGGTCTTTTGGTCAAACAGTACTTAATTCCTGCTCCCCGCAATAATGTGGTGTCCTGAATTTGAATGCATCAACATGCTCTTTCACTTGTCTTTGAAAATTTTAGCTTGTGCTGTGCTTCTGTATGAAGAACTATTTTTGTACCGTTTTGTGCAAATTTCATTCATTACTGATTTCTACCCCATGTAACAATTTACAAGCTTGTTTTGAAGTAGCAGCTTATATCCACCCTTAATCACTTTGTTATACTTTGCTCTCACAGAGCCATGCTGTTCTCATAAGGTACACTTTCTAGCTCCACACATCTTTTTTGTATGTGCTTTCTATGTTTATATAACATGATATAAAATGCTCAAACCCACTTAATTCAGTTTTAGTTTGCAAGGAGTAGCATTCTACCCTGGCAAAACTGGCTGCAAGTCAGGAACCTATCCCAACTATCGCTTGTTCATGCATACATACACCCACGCAGGATTTGAAGGTAAACCTAATATACACATCTGTGGCGACTTAAAAAGAAACAGAGGACGGACATGTTTGCTTGAACACCAGGCATGCTAGTGTATCTGTGAGGCACCAACACTAACCAGTGTGCCACCAGGCTCCCCTGGTATAAATATATTGAAATATTTTACTTCATGTTTAAATTTAATTGTCACGTGTGCCCCATGTGAATTTTACCTAGTGCCAGAGACTTTGACAGTGGAATAAATTCATTTAATTTAGTATCATCCATTAGTTTAGACACCCTTTTTACATCCATTTATCCATTCAGAGTCTTGGTCCAAGGCAACAGACAGGAGAATATTACCGCAGCTTAATATAGTAAAATCAACCCTAGACAGAGTGCCAGTCATTCATAGGGCATGTACTCACATACACCCACATATACTCATTCATCCATCCATTTTCTCACTGGTATTTCCCTTTTAGGGTCACAGAAAGCCAGAGCCTATTCTGGTGTTTCAGTAGACCTGATATTTGTGTAATTTGGATATGGCAGAAAAACTTAATGCTGACATTTTAAGATCATGTGGAGTTTGTCTATGTGGGCATAGGAAGTTCCCAAGTTAGGCTATGAACTTAGGAACCTGGAATTGTTAAACAGCAGGATTAGCTGCTGTGCCACTCATATAATCTAACAGAGGGACAGAAGATTACATTGCCACTTTGCTTAATCTGCTAACATATCCACTTGGAGGGCATTAAGGTTTATGCGAGGGTTCTGTTTGAAGACTTCTCATCAGCTCTTAACACATTACAGCCCCACCTGCTTGCAGAGAAACTTATAAATGATTTTAATTTGGACTTTGCTAGGATAGCTGAATTATTATTTTGTGAAAGTCTGAAAAGTTGCCTCTCGGACATACTTTCCTTTATCCAAAGGGTCTACTCAGGGGTACGTTATTTAATCTTTTTCGTACATCCGCTAGACTAATGGTTGGCAGAGTAAAACTTTAAATGTTAAAAATTTCTGATAACTCGGCGATTGCAAGCCTACTGAATGAAAATGAAACCAGTCCTGGTCCAGTGGTAGATAATTTTATAATAATAAATAATCATCAAAGAGCAGGCAGTAGAGATTGATGACAATTACAGATATCTGGGGATAATCATAGACTCAGAACTGACTTTTAATGAAAATACAAAAGGGTTCTTGCATGTCAAATCAATCAATGGCCCACATACTTCATACTCAAAAAAAAATTCTGGAAAGATTACCAGGTGTACCCATGTTAGCACGAAGATCTCCTGTAAAAATGTTTTCATGTCAGATCAATACTTTTCAAGATACAGCAAATTTACCGAGGGGAGTAGGGTGTTGATTTTATCCGGCCTCATTATTTTTCCTCAAATTTCAAAAGTCCATAGCCCAGAAACTAAGCCGTCAAGCAGGTTTAGACTTTGTATGCTGGTACTTTAATTGGTATAGTATTTGACAAAATTAAAATTTTTGGTCCAAATGACACCACCTGGTAAGGGCAGACCATCAAAAATGGGGGAAAAAAATTGCGTCTTTGGCTTTGCCATGTTTAGGCTTTTAGGAAAATACTTCTAACTAATACAGCCTGCTGAAATTTTTTACATGTTTAGATACCTACACAGAACTTTGTTATGATGTCGATTTCTTTCTGTCTTGGCCAATTCTGCACATCTCATGCTGAATCAAGTTCAAGTTTATTCTCACTTGTGCAAAGTAACCTGAGGTTTGACTTTGAAGATCAGTTGTACGTGGAAACTTAAAAAAACTTTTTTTTTGGACTATCACCGGAAATAACATCTCACACTGTAAGGCTAATGAGGCGAATTTTGACAGTCTAATGGAATAGCCAGCAAAAACTCAACACAACTGCTCAGTGTTTTTAACCGATAATTTTCAGTATTAACATGGAAACACTCTGGGACAGACTTTCTTTATCCTGAACTTTTTTAAAGCAGGTATGGAATTCTTTAAAAGAATTCTAACAGATGGCTGACCTGCCTTGAATTCACATATCATGAGGTGAAAAGACTATGCATAAAATGACAATTATCATACTCACAAGGCAGAATGAGCCCCCCCAACCCTCACAAACCCCCACCTCACAAAGCACCTTTCTCTGAATGTGAACCCATGGGGTTCATGCTAGCTATACAGAATGATCAGAATTGCTGTGCAAGTGTACCAAAATTTGCAAACAAAACGCATGTTCCTCCAATTGAGCGATTGATTAACTTTATTAAAAACAGCCATGACCTGTGTCTTCAGGGAGCTGAGAGGAACAGGCAAATGCTTACTGACAGATTTTTTCTCTAATTTGGTAGGTCTGTAGCATTTGACAGTGCTAATAACTTGGCTAAAAATTCATTCAGATTGAGTGTTTTGTTGTCAAACCTGCGTCCTTACACACAGACACACATAGACAGACAGATATCACTCTAGAAGCGCTCAAATTGTGTCTGGGGATGGTTAAATATGCAAATCCATTAACAAATCTGAATTTAAAAATATCAAAAATCATTAATAGAATTATAAATATATGATAAATAATAAAAAACTAAACAAATAACAAGTGTAAGAGAGTTAAAAGGGCGTCATATAGTTCTAGACACTTTCCTTATTCAAAATGTGGATAAATTGTGGACAGAAGTTCCTCCCCAGTCTCCCTGAACTGGTCTTTGGGCACTGGTACCACTTACCTGCCTACAACAGAGAAAAAAGGTCATTGTTGGGATGAATGGTGTGATAGATAATTTTCTTTGCCCTGGTCCGACATTATTTGGTGTAGATGTCTTGGAAGTTTAAAAGTATACCTTCCTTTACCTGAATTTTAACTAAGGTATGTAGTCGAAAAATCAACTGGCACCATCTTGCCGAAAATCAATACTCTTCTAACATTTTGCAATGCTAAAAACTGTGCCAAGTTTCTTTTAGATGATTGATTCATTTTAAAGTCATTGTGTCAACAAATGTACTCCCTGATATACAAACAGACACCTACAGGCAGCACTCCAAAGATTATCAGATCACATTCAGTGATGCCTAAAATGTGCAAATCTATTAAAAACCTAAAGTTGAAATTTTGACCTTATCATAATATTTTCCCTATATGTATACAGTACCTAAAATGTATGTGGAAACTAATACCTATTTTGATGAACAGTTTAAATTTACTCTGCAGTGTCTAGGTTCAGGCAGTGCATACTCTGTTCAAGAATGAAATTCTTTTCTGTTTACTGAATTCCAGGCATGCTTTGATTTAAATCTCCGTGATTAGAAGTTGACTGTGTTCAGTTTTTCACTCAGAACATCATTATGCAGAGCACAGTTGTTTGCAATGTGTTGTTGATTCTACCAGCTCTTTTGTTGGGAAGTCACATCAGCATGTACCATAGGCTGGAAGAAGGATCCAGTCGTACAGAAGGGAGTTAGGAAATGGCTAGGCTGTTACTGCCAACCTCCACAGAAAGCTTCGGATAGCAACAGATGGGCAGTCTGCAAAAAATTAAATGTCGCAAGAAAAATAAATATTTATATTATTTTTGACATATAGTTCCATGCAAATGTTTGGACATCCCTGACCAAATTAACATATTTTGTTAAAAAATTAAAAAATAGTAAATACAACTTCCACAGCAAACAAACTAAAAGATGGCATTTTTATGAAAATGTTAATGTGTACAGTTATGATTTATTTGATGAAATGAAAAAATGAAAAAAACAATAGAGTATGTGTGTCATTTGTAAAGGTTTGGGTACCCTACTAAGTCAGTACTTAGTAATGCACCCTTTGGCGAAAACAACAAAAAACACAAGCTTCTAAATGTTTTTCTAGCCAGCTAGGAGTCTTTAAATTCTTGTTTTGGAATTTTTATCCCTATTCTTACTTGCAGATCACTTTCAGCTGTGAGATATTCTTGGGCTGCACAGCATCTTTAAGATCTACCCACAGATTTTCAATTGGGACTGTGAGGGCAATTCTTAAAACCTTCATCTTGTGTTTCTGGAGGAGATTTCAAAGTGTGTTTTGGATTGTTGTCTTGCTCTAAAAGCCATCCTTTTATCAGCTTCAGTCTCCTGACTAACTGTCTGACATTCTCTCTGAAGATTTGTTGATATTTAATGATCCCCTGTACTCACACAGTGTTTTCTGTGCCATTAGCTGCCATATAACCGTAAAAGATCATAGATCGAGCCCTGTACATAACATTACGCAAAGTGTTCTGTTCTTCTTCAAACCCTGCTCATTTTTTTTTCTCCAAACTAATGTGGTTGTAGCCAAAATGTTTGATTTTATTTTTCAGACAATATAACTTGTGCTGCTGAAGTCCTCTGTCCTATGTAAATAAGACCTCTGTCTTAAACAGATGTTGTTTTGTATACTAAAAATGGTGTTATTTTGTCAGGAGACCATAGGTGAGACTTCCTATTGATGGCATTTCCATTAAGGCTATACAGTAATCCCTCGCTATATCACACTTCGACTTTCACGGCTTCATTCTATCGCGTATTTTATATGTAAGCATATCTAAATATATATCACAGATTTTACGCTGGCTCACGGATTTCTGCGGACAATGGGTCTTTTTATTTCTGGTACATGCTTCCTCAGTTGGTTTGCCCAGTTGATTTCATACAAGGGACGTTACTGGTGGATGGCTGAGAAGCTACCCAATCAGAGCATGCGGTTAAGTTCCTGGGTGCTGATTGGCTCGGCGACGGAGAACAGCATTCAGTTCCGCTTTGCGTTAGCCAGCATCTCGTCTCGCTCATTCTGCATCAACATGTTTCGTTGTTGGTGAGTACCCATAACTAATTTTCTACATACTTAGTACATGTATGTACGTTTAGTGTAACTGTACACACATTTTATACAATTTTTCTTTCATTGTATGTATTTATTGCTGGTAGCCTGTCTATCGTAATGGCTGTAACATAAGTGATAGCGGAGGCGCTCGATATCTAATATAACTGGGTAAGTAAGTAAAACTAGTGCATTACTGTATATACAAATTATTTTTGTTAAAAAATGTTTTATTACAATGTGTTTAAAACTGTATTACGTATTAAATAAAACTTGTCAATGATATATAACACATATGTTTGTGCGTAGTATAAAAACAGTGTGTTTACATACATAATTTCAACAAATCTTACCTAATATATAAGAGAATATAAAGGGTTTATGCTGTATAACTAAGCGGGAAATGTTTATAAGTGCTTAAAATATATAAAAATAACCATATAAACATGTGGTTTTTACTTAGCGGATTTTCACCTTTCGCGGAGGGTTCTGGAATGCAACCCCCGCAATCGAGGAGGGATCACTGTATCCATTTAAGTAATGCACCACCAGTCCTTTCTCAGCTAAACTTGTCTGCAGTCCATTACAGTCATATGAGGGGCTTTTCTTTGCCTTACTGCACAGTATACCAGGCGCCCAATCTGTCGGTTGTCTTGTTCTTCCTTGACTAAAACAGTACAACTGCTGTTTCTTAGTGACATTTCAGACTATGGTAATTGCTAGCTGGGAGCACTTTGGTATATTTATGTAGCTTTCACCTGCTTTGGAGGCATCAGAGATTTAGTTTAATTCACAGATCCTCCGTCAGTTGCCTAGGAGAGCCCATTGGTGTTGTGTTTGAAGAGTCAAAAATGTATTAGGCTTATCAGCTGAAAATTCCTAATGATAATGATAATGATTCCTAATGATAATTGTTGATCAGACTAACAGCCAAAAGCTAAGCTAGACAAAACTAATGACCTAATAAGTTCTGAGAGTTTACAACTAAAAGGGTGCCCAAACTCATTTACTTTTACATTCATTTGCTTTTTTTAAGTAGTTTTTCAGTTCATCAAATACATTGTAACCATACTGTACATTACCAGTCATTAACAGTTTCATGGAACAATGCATGACCAAATATTGGAACTCTGGTGTCCTCTTATATCCTAAGACATGTACGTTAAAATTTTAGACATCTCTAAATTACATTTAATTCTAAATTTAATTCTTGCAAAGTTTGCTGTTAGCTATTGGCCTTAGCAAAGTGTGCTACACTGTATTATGTTTTTGCTTTATGTAGTATTACATGCTGTGTTTAACACATAAATCTCATGCAATATGCTATGCAATTCTCAATCCCACTTAATCTTATTCAGGGCCCTGTCCTGGTTGGAGCCTATCCTGACAGAATCATCCCTTGAAGAGATGCCAGGGCCCGCACACCTCCTCATTGTGCCACCTCCTTAGAATCACCATTTAACCTAATTTGGTTGTCTTTTGCAATATGGGAAGAAAACTAAAGTACCCAAAGGAAAACCCCTTAAATGTGGGGGAGTATGTGCAAAGACGATAACTGGGTGTGGTATGTTAACAAAGGTCACTGGATCAATGAAGCAGCAGTGCTACTACATACTATAATTTATTTTTTTTTGCCAAACATTAGCGGTTGTGTGCATCAGTAGACTGGAGCTACATCCTGAGCTGCTTCCTGCATTATCCCTGATGCTGCACATATACACTCCATTCCCTACACGACCCTGTATTATGAGTCCAGGTTTGCAAAATTATTGAGTCACTCAAGTATTTGTGCTTAAAATCCCCTTAAAATGAGATTTGTACACTAGAGCCAGTAGCAGATTTGCAAAAGCAGTGGCAGGAAATTCCATGCATCTCTTGTTGTTATGGCAATAAAGTAAAGAAAGGTGCAATGACTTTCAGTGAACATTGTGAGGCTGCTTGTTCAAATCAATCATTTATCTGCCCTGTTCTCAGAAATATGTTTTTTAACCAGGTCATGGATAGCATTACAATGCAAGGCAAGCATCAACTCTGAATAAACAAGACACCAGTCCATGTCATGGTACGTGAACACAATTAGTCCATCCACTCGCTTTTTCACAGAAATTGTCATAACAGTCTGAACCCCTAACTCATGAACATTCTGCCAAATAAAAAATGTATGGATGGGGATGCTGGTCCTTCAAAGAATATATCAAATCATACCCCCATCAATTTCCTATTGCTCACTTTGTCCAGTTCAGAGTTGGGTGGGTCATAGCCTATTCCTTGCTGCAGTGGGCACAGTGTTTAAAAAAAAAAAAAAAAAAGCCAAAAAAAACACACCTGGACATAGAGGCCAGTGTATTACAGGGCTCGTTTCACACATGCCCAGTATGACTCTTCTAGCCAATTTAGAATTGCCAGTTAACCTAACTCTCACATCTTTGGGATGTGGGAGAAAAACTCACACTGACGTAAGTGAACAGGAACATTCTACATGGGTGGTGATTGGGCTGGGATTCAGAGTGTGTCATTACAAGTCTTTCAAAAGATTAATACTGTACAACAAAAGAACAAGTTGACTTACAATAAATTCCATCTATGACAAACTCTGAGACTATATGTAATATTACAACATTGCCCCAAGTTCTGTTGTTTGCTTTTTTTTTTTCTAGCACATGCTATCATCACAGTTGACTAGTAGCACCTGTCAGCATGTCTTCAGTTATGATTCAGAGAAGTAAAAAGACCCCAGGCATTAACACACACAGTTTCACTTGATTTCATGTTCTTCAGAGCCATGAACGTTTACCTTATATTTTTTTACAGTGAATTTGATAAATACAGAGAACTCTTAAACTTTCTTTTTGTGCATGTGTATTCAAATTTCACGTTTCATAGCCACGACTAGAGGAGTCCATAATTGTTATTTCTGATTGTCCTCTATTAGTCTGATGCTTTGGACTCTCACATATTCATTCTAGAATAGAATTAGACAAGTTCAGACCTGTAATGTTGGCTAATTGAGATGTGTGTCAACATTTCAAACTTAATACACAGTTAAAACCTCAATTACAAATGTTTATCACTGCGTCCTTTCACTTTGTTTTGTCATGGAGAAATTGATGTTGCTTTGGAATGCAACAAGTTTGGGCACATGATGCTGTGTCAAATCAGCTACGTAGAAGTTGACACAATATTTAGGTATCATTCGTTCCCTTATGTAAATCAGTGCTGGATTCAGCGTCTCGAGTTTAAATCCTTCGTCTGGTCTCTGTCTGTCTGGAGTCTGCATGTTTAACCTTTTTTTACTGAGTGCTCTGTTTAGGACATAAGAAGTTTGACAAACAAGAGGAGACCATTCAGTCCATCAAGCCAATTTGTTTAAGCTGTCCAAATATCTCATCTAGATTCTTCTTAAAATTTGAGAAGGTGTCTGCTTCAACCACATATCTTGGTAGTTTGAAGGAAGGAAGTACTTCCAATGGAACAGTCTTAAATCTACTTCACTTGTTCCACATCACAAAGACAGATGAGACCGGTTAATTGACCACTGTGTGTGAGCAGTCACTTTGGTCTCTATGGTGGACTGTCATCCCATCCTGGGTTGATTGCTGCTATGCATCCAGTGCTGCTATAATGTAGTTTTATGTTAAACATGCATGCCTTTACAATGTGATGGTGGACAAAAACTGGAAATGCATTGAGAACCTGAATCCTGTTTTGGCTGATGTGAATTAAGCTATGGCTTGTTTTGTGAATGTCCTGTAAATGTAAACTCATGCCTGCTTTCTGAAAGTACAACTAATGGCCATTGCTGTTTTGGGCTTTATTTAATGCTAGCACACTATGCCAGGGGTTCTCAAAGTTGGTCCTGGGAACCCACTGTGGCTTCAGGTTTTTATTCCAGCCAGATTCATAATCAGTGACAAGAACTGATAACAATGATCTCATTTTATTAGCTGGTATTTTTTTTCTCTTATTCTGCATTCAGAAAAGCACAGCAGCATTATTTTTACATTTATAAATGTAAAATTTTATACATTTCTGTAAGACATTTAGAAATATTTCTGTTTTTGCTATAGATTTAAATACCTAACTCTCTTTTGTTGATTTCATTATATGTTTGCCTTTTCTCTGTGCAGTTTGCTCCCTTCGTTGTACAGTATGTTAACAATGGCAATTTAAAACGAGCACATCAGACACTCAGGAAAACATCCATCCATCCATCCATTTTCCAACCCGCTGAATCCGAACACAGGGTCACGGGGGTCTGCTGGAGCCAATCCCAGCCAACACAGGGCACAAGGCAGGAAACAATCCTGGGCAGGGTGCCAACCCACCGCAGGACACACACAAACACACCCACACACCAAGCACACACTAGGGCCAATTTAGAATCGCCAATCCACCTAACCTGCATGTCTTTGGACTGTGGGAGGAAACCGGAGCGCCCGGAGGAAACCCACGCAGACACGGGGAGAACATGCAAACTCCACGCAGGGAGGACCCGGGAATCGAACCCAGGTCCCCAGATCTCCCAACTGCGAGGCAGCAGCGCTACCCACTGCGCCACCGTGCCGCCCACCTCAGGAAAACAACACTGCATAATGAAAAGCTGCAACTACTTTAGTGTCACAGCCACTGATTAGTAAATAATGGATTAATTAAACAATTAGAATACCTGGAAAAGCAGAATGAAAATCAAGATGAAAATATTGTTAAAAAGAAAAAGTACATTTTTCACATTTTTTTTTTTTTTTTTTTTAACCAAACTTAGTTTTCTAATTTTTATATTGCTGAAACACAAAATCTTACAAATAACAGTTCACTTAATTAGCTCAGGAGTCCAACTAAAAAGAGAACCTGATTGGAACAAAATCCTGCAGCCACAATGGGTCCCCAGGACTGAGTTTTGGCTTAACCTACACAATGAAGACAAAAGAACACTCCGAGTAACTCCTTGAAAAGATGATTCTGTCTGACTGATATTGCCTGTTAGGTTTTGTATATCTGGGATTTGTAACTCACTTGTATTATGTTATGAGCTCCTCGATTGTGATGATCAATTTTGTACCCTTGTCCTATTACACCTGTCCCCAAACGGTCCCCAGCTTGATGTTAGTCGATTATGTTGATCTCCTTTGTAAGTCGCTTTGGATAAAAGTATCTGCTAAGCAAATAAATGTAAATGATGGAAAATTACAAGTCAGAAGAAGGAGAAAAGAAAATATCCAAGACACTGAATATTCAGTTAAATCAATCATTAAGAAATGGAAAAAGTATGGCTGAGCTATAAATCAATCTAGAGCAGGCCATCCACAAATACTGAGTAATCTTACAAGAAGACTACTGGTTTGGGAGGCCCCCAAGAGACCTATGAGAACTCTGAAGGAGGTACAAGCTACAATGGATAAGACTGGGGAAATTGTGCATACAACAACTGTTGCTTGGGTGCTTAACCTGGCACAGCTTTACAGGAGACAAAGAGAAAAATGTGCAGGACATCTACGCTACAGTTTGCCAGAAGGCAGCTGAAAGAAGGTTTAATGGCCTGATGAGACTAAAACGAGTGTGGTAAGTTGCGCTGTGGTGACAGTGTTTACCTTTGCCTAAGTGTGCAGTAGATACATGGTGGTGATTACCTTAAGTATTGGAGGGTGGTGCCATGAGAAGTCTGATAGAGGGAAACAGTGAAGCAGCTAGGCGAGTGTGCATTTCTGCAGTGTACAGTGGTATAGTGGGGGGTCGGTGGGAGGTGCTCTCATTGCGCTTAACACAAGTCAGCCCAGTCAGGATGCGAGGAGGCATCCTGACTCAAAGTACTGAGCAGCGAGTAAAAGAGGAAGAATTAGTGAAACCATTTCAGTAAGAGGAAAAGGCATGAGAAAGAAAGTGATTACTCACAGGAGTGTAATCAAGAGTTGCACAAACTTATAGGCTTCCTTCTAGGTTATGGCATGTAGAACAGACTATATAGAGGTGTGCTGCATAATGGCTGGGTGAGACATCATCCAGGATTCGTGGATGGAATCCTGAGGGTGTACACGAAAGAGAAGGTGGATGTCAGAAGTCGTCTTTGTTTTGCAGCTAAGTCTGGCAATAGTAGGGGTTGCACCGTGGTACTCCTATTAGCCTGAACAAAGAGAGGAGGTGGTGTACTCACTCTTGTTTATATAAAAGAAGGTGAAGAGAAAAGAACTGGGACTTTTGCTGTGCTTTTGTTTTTAACTCAAAAGTCCGTGGTTGTCCCTTTGAGTAGCCTGGTCAAGGGAAATGGGAGTGGTGGTAGAGTTACTGAGTTTTTGTCTGTTTGTGGGAGTGTTTTCTTTTTGGCAAATCATATTTAATCATAATTTACCTGAATTGTGACTGAATAGACTTATTAGTGTGGAGTTTTTTGCTTCTTTGAATGAATTTTATCTTTTGATATTTGAATAATTTCTGATATCGCCTTGTTTTTAATAAAGGACTATCAATTTTTGTACCATCTACTGTGTATCTCTCTCACTCACTCTGGTTTATCATTGGTACAACTACATGGTGGCCCGTTGTTGAACTGTTGCAATTTAAATGATGAACTACAAATAAACACAAAGAGGTGGGTCACCAACGTTATCCCCATTTAATGTCAGGAAAGTAGAATTGAGAAGAATAAAAAAACTTTTGGAAATTATGTTGTTTCCCACAACAGAAAAAAGGAAGCTCACGGTAGACTTCTGTCTTGGCTCAGCTCCTGGTCATGAATGATGACCTCTTTCTGGGTTAAGTGTTTTTTTAATAAAAGCAGAGGCAGAAGAGGCGGGATGTTGGGCATAAGTACTGTCAGTGCCTAACGGATTAGTTCTCCTCCACTCTAGGGCAAACAGAAATCATTTTAGAGCAGGTGTTACAGTTAAATTCCTCCTCTATTTTTGACCAATCCCATATCCTTAAGGCACGTCCTAAGCTCAAGTGTCTGACAATGTATATAATGGTTACGGGGCATCACTTGCAGCTCTTTGACAATCAGACTAAACAACATGTTACACTCCACATTATCAAAAACAAACTATCCCCACCATGAAGAGTAAAATGATTTCAGCAAAATGCAGAGAAATCCTTGATAAAGTCTGTAAGAAGCCCGCACCTTGGTTTCCAGCAAGAAAACAACCTCAAACATAAAGCCAAAGCTACACAAGAATGGCTTTAAAACAACAATATTAATGTCCTGGAGTGGCCAAGTCAGAGCCCAAATTCAGTCCAAGTGAAAATTTGTGGCTGGACTAGAAAATGCTGTTCATTCGCCATCCCCATGAGACCTGACAAAGCTTGAGCAGATTTGCAAAGAATAATGGGGAGAACTAGCAGAGTGGAGATGTTTAAAACGGATTGAGAGAGATCAATGAGCTCACAGATAAATGCTGTCATGGTTGCCAAAGGTGGTGCATCTCCTAAGTACTGACTTGAAGGGGGTGAATACTTATGTGATCAATTATTTTGTGTTTTATAGTTGTAATTAATTTAGGTCTCTTTGCAGAGATCTGTTGTCACTTTGACAATGTCAGAAAATCAAAATTAAATCCACAGTGATTGAATGTGTATAGTAATGTTAAAATATTCAATGAGGTGAATACTACTTATAGGCCCTGTATGCAAAGTCCAATGAGATTGATTCTTAATGGCATTCATGCTATAAACTAATGAAAGTACTGTTACAGGTCAGGCAATAAATAGTGTATAACACTAAACAGTAATTAAAACACCAAATGATATACAGTGCCCAAGAAAATTACAGCAAGGTCATGCACTTGTCTGTTCAAGTGGTTGAGTAGCTGTTGACTTGTGACTAAAAACTGTCCCTTCTGTTTATTGATGTAAGGGGCTGAAAACATGATTGTGTAGGATATCTGAGGTCTTTCCTAGACTGCATGTGTTACATATTCTCTAAGCAGAAGCTGTCCAGAGCTGAGCAGGTGCTATACCAGAATGGACAGAGAGCAAAGAGGAACTCAACTGTGCACCTGTTGGCGAGCATAGACTAACATATTTAGGCTTTCTGAGGCATCTTTAGCAAGTCAAGTCACTAGTGATCTGGATGTAGTTTTGAGTATTGTCACACACACCTTTTGTTCAGTCTTTCTTTCTAAAATGGGAAGAAATTTCTGACCACTTTGTCTGTAACTGCAAGTGACTTCAAACACTAGAATCGGAACTGCATCATGCTGTAAATGCTGTTAGGAAGTGCATCCAGTCTCCGAAAATTCATCTGGACCTGTGCTTGTTACAAAACGGCACAAAATGACTTGTTGTGGACACTTGAGACTTTGACTATAGCCTGACTTTTATGTCTGAAGGTATTACGTACTTCTCTCTCAGCTGTTGTGAAATCATCTGTAGTTGATTTCTACCACTGGATCTTGAACTTTACCTTGGCATTGTCTGTTATGCCTGTATTTTAATCTAGATTTGGGTGCTATGACTAGACCTGCATGCTGTTGTTAGCAACTGCATCTCTTTTCAAGTGTTGTGAGTTTGGTGTTGGATACCACAAATGAAGAAGCTTCATCCAGTCTTGGTCACAGCATTCCTACCTTCTGTATTTAAAACTGCATATACTGTAGTCTCAGATATTGTTTCATGGATGTCTGGTCTTGACCAAGACACTGCTGGTTGGTCTGACTCTGGTCTCAAAACATTTACTTTGGCTGACTAGGCTAAGACATTGGTTTGAATATATTCTGATATGGTTTCTGATGTTGCCACTTAGACATCTGGTCTTGTTCATTTTTTTTTTTTTTTAACTCTCAGGTCTCAGGCATGGCCACATAGACTGATTCTGGTCTCAGAAATTGTCCTTTGAATGTGTCTAGTTTTAGACCTTACTGTTTGGAGTGATTCTGGTATCGGACACTATTGCTTGGGCCAAATATGTTCTTTAGCATTGTTACCTGGATCATTTGTAGTTTCTTTCCTATAATATACTGCTTCTAGTCACAAGCACAGCCATTGTGACTTTATCTGTTTTTGTCTGCTTTGACTAAATCTTATTTTGGCCTTGCGTGCTTTGACTAGCTTTAAATCTGATCTCCAGTCTTCCAACTAGGACTTTATCTGGCCTTGAGTTTTTGTGACTGAAAGTGTCCTAAATAAAGTGAATCAATGTTTGTGTACTGAATCTACATATCTAGTCTTTGGCATTGAGATTAAAGGGCAAAATTGTTCACAGTGGGTAGTTTCACCTCACCACAGCACAGTAAATCACAAGCAATCACATAAAGTAAAAATTTTTTCTTTTAAGTACCTTTCCCAATAATTTTGACAGGAAGGCACTTAAAGAAAACAGCCTGTGGTGCTAAAAATAAAAATAATAACTAAATCTAGAAAACAACATTGCCCTTATGGTTGAACCCAAAAAGGTTTTCTTTAATTAAATGGCTATAGGTGGATAGACATGAATGATTGGATTACATAAACTAGGTTCTTAAGTTCTTGCCTGCTTTTATATTGAATTATAATGCCGTTATGATGCCTTATCATGTAGCCAGGCCTCCATGATGTAACGAAATAGCAGTCATTTTCAATAAAAAATCTAAATAAATAAATGACAAAATAACACCAAAACAGTGTGGAAAAAAATGTTGAATCATAGGTAGAGATTCTCCAGTCTAAAGTTTACACATTTTCCTCAGGGACCTTAATTTCCTCCAGCTTCCCAGAGATAAGTTTCATGATAATGAACCACTACAAATTAACCCATTCTGAGGGAGTTTTCTCTGCAGTTGACAAATGCCCCACCCAGGATTGGTCCCTTCCTTTCTCCCATATGTGTCTGAATTGGTTCCCAATCTGCATGACCCTGCCATGGGTTACAAAAACAGATGGGTGGATGGCACTAAATTAACTATGCCTAGCAGTGTCCAGTAAATTTTTCCAGCTCTTTAGAGGTTTTGATAATTTTGTCGGTTTTCCGTCTGTTTGAACTCCATTTATGTGAGGCCGTATCTTGCTCTGGTCTCCTGACTGTAGTTTGCGGAGAATAACAGGCATGAAGGAATCTGTTAACAACTTGTGAAATGGGGGGCTGGCTATGGGATACTTTGACCTTTTTATTACTCACTTGGCATTTATCCTCCTTTGCAGAAAAACAACCATGTTTTTATGCCATGCTCAGGGTGACCTGTGTGCAGAAGTTGTTGAGCTTTACTCCCTTGTGAAGTGTCATAACTGTTTATGCAGTATATTTGTCATGGTTGTTATAACTTACACATTGCCAAGTTGTGCATAAGTGGTATAGTAGTTTACACTGCTGCCTCATGGCTCCAAGAACCCACATTTAGTCCTCATCCTAGTCATTATCTGAGTGAAGTTTGTTTACCCCAAAGATAGAATATTTCGGTTGAGAAACATCTGGAACAACTGTCACTTTATTGGTTAATTCCTTAGCCACTACAGTGATTACAGCTCCTCATTTAACAACACTAGTCACTTTATTCCACTTCTCTGTTCCAACTCATGTTTACATCACCAGGCTGTATGTTGTTAGCTATTGCACAGTATTTTGTACTTCATAGTATTTATTGTTCTGTATTGTTGCTTTACTCTGCTAGCACTCTGTGACACTTTAATATGAAAAAAAAAAACAAAATTGAATTTATTAATAACATAATATTCTCAGTCCCACTCAGTCTAGTTCATGGTCATTGGGAATAGAGCCTATCCTTGCTGCGTTAGATGCAAGGCAGTCCTGGACAGGGGCTCTGTTTCATTTCAGGCACCAGTCTTACTCACATAGTAAGTAGTCCAGTTAACTGGCAATTTGAAGTTTGCGTGTCTTTGAGTGTATAGGAGGGAAAACCCATGGGTGCGGTATTTAAATCCAGCACTCAGAATTCGTGATGCATCAGCACCACTGGGACACTGAGTGGATTGATGGTGACAATAATTCATCCATTCTTCTCTCTCTCCATGTTTTTTCTACTTATATTCAGTTCATGACAGACTGAATAAATAAATAATTGTAATAAATAAAGACTGTGCCTATCCCAGCAGCCTTGGGCTTAAGATAGGAACCAACACTAAATAGGGTGCCAATCCACGCATAATCGTTGATGCTGGGTAAACCAATAGTCTCAAGGTTATTAAACCAGCATTGCTTCAAGATGTTGTAAGTAAACAGGAATAAACAGTAGAAAACCCACACAGCCACAGATGGAATGTACAAACTCCACATGTTGTGTTACCAGGTCAGAACTTTATACACTGAAGTAACAACACTAACCAATGTGCCAAGTAATAATAATAATAATTATAAATCGGCAACAATTAAATAAGTGAATATGTTTGATTCCTAGTTTGATAGTCACCTGTATGGTATTTCATTCAGGTACTCTTATTTCTTTCACAGTCCTCGCGATTTGCGTGTTAAAACAATGTCAAATCAGATGACCTTTCTAGTGACTTTCAGTCATAGCCTTCATTTACATAATCTTAGGACGTCAGAATCAGTTGTGGCACACTACTGTGAAGGTGTGACGTGCAATGTGACATACACTGCGACTCACTCTGACAAAATCAAACAAGATTCTGTCTTTAGTCACAGGGGTGAGCTCTGTCTGCATGAGAGCTGACAGTCAATGAAAGCCCATCCAAAAGTTCAATGCATTTTTTTTTTTTTTTTATATTTTTATTTTATTAATTTTCATTGTAATCATTCCATACAAACAGATCCATTTATAACCCAACAAATTTGAAAACAAATCAAACCCCATCCCTGAGAAGGAGAGCTTAGCTAAAGGAAAATTTCTTTAAGCTTTTTAATAAGGCAACATTAGACAAAAGAAGGGGAGAAGTAAATATCTATATAAATAAGAGATGGAGAAGGGAGTTAAATACAATAATAGTTAATTCTCTTATTCTAAAATAATATTGATTAAATCCTGCCAAGTTTTGAAAAAATTTTGTACAGATCCTCTAACTGAAAATTTGATTTTTTCCAATTTTAAATAATATAAAACATCAGTTTCCCACTGACTTATAAGAGGAGAATTAGGATTCTTCCAATTTAACAAAATAAGTCTGCGTGCCAAGAGTGTAGTGAATGCAATCACCATTTGCTTGTCCTTCTCCAATTCAAGTCCATCTGGAAGGACACCAAACACAGCTGTTAGTGGGTTAGGAGGGATTGTGATACTAAGGCTGTCTGAGAGGCACTTAAAAATCTTTGTCCAAAATGATGTTAGTTTGGTGCAGGCCCAGAACATGTGACCCAGTGAGGCAGGAGCTTGGTTGCAGCGCTCGCAGGTCGGATCCTGGCCTGGAAACATTTTGGACAGTTTTAAGCGAGACAGATGAGCTCGATATATAATTTTTAGTTGAATAATTCTATGCTTTGCGCATATAGAACTCGAGTGAATTCTCTGCTTTGCTACCTTCCACTCCTTTTCTGATATATTGATTAAGAGATCTTCTTCCCAATGTCCTCTTGGATCTTTGAAAGGTAGGGACTCTAATAAGATTTTATATATTGCGGAAATAGTGTTTGTTTCCTCGGAATTGAGCAGTATTTTTTCCAGCATTGTGGAGGGTGCAAGGTGGGGGAAATCGGGCAATTTCTGTTTAACAAAATTTCTAATTTGAAGATAGTAAAAGAAATGTGTAGCTGGGAGGTTAAATTTTTGAACGTATTGTTCAAAAGATGTAAATATGTTGTCTATATAAAGATCTCTGAGCATTTTAATCCCAAAACTTTTCCAGGTATTAAAAACTGGATATACTTGCGAAGGTTGAAAGAGGTGGTTCCCTTGCAAAGGTGCCACTGATAAAAGATTTTCCATCTTAAAATGCTTCCTAATTTGGTTCCATATTCTGAGTGAGTAAAGCACAATTGGGTTATTAGTATATTTGCGATAACTTTCATTTATTGGAGAGCAAAGCAGGGAATATAAAGAAGTACTACAGGATTTTACTTCTATTGCAGACCAAGCCTGTGTATGTGCATTTATTTGTGTCCAGGTTTTTATGGCTTGTATGTTTGCTTCCCAGTAATAAAAACTGAAAATTAGGTAAAGCCATGCCACCTTCTGCCTGAGGTCTTTGTAGGGTCGCTCTTCGGATACGTGGGTGTTTTGAGTTCCAAATGAATGAGGTTATTATTGAATCTAACTTTTTAAAAAACGATTTATTGATATATATTGAAATGTTTTGAAATAAAAAGAGAAGTTTAGGAAGGATATTCATCTTAACAATGTTAATTCTTCCGGCTAGAGTGAGATGAAGGGTTGACCATCTATGCAAGTCTTGCTTAATTTTTTCCATACAGACGCCAAAATTTTGTTGATAAAGAGCTTTATGTTTACTTGTGATATTTACCTCTAGGTATTTAAACTGATCTGCTATGGTAAAAGGTTAGGGTGTCTAATTTAATATTATATGCTTGTGAGTTCACTGGAAAGAGTATACTTTTATTCAGATTAATTCTAAGACCAGATATCTTTTGAAATTCTGTTAGTGCTGTTAAAACAGCAGGGACAGTGTTTTCTGGGTCCGATATATATAAGACCATATCATCTGCATATAGAGAAATTTTCTGTTCCAGTCCTTCTCTGACAATCCCCTTTATCTGATGAGAATTTCGGCAGTGAACCGCCAGTGGTTCAATAGCGATTGCAAACAACAGTGGCGACAAGGGACATCCTTGTCTGGTACCACGTTCTAGTTTAAAGTAGTCTGAGCAAATTTTATTAATACAAACTGAAGCTTCTGGACTGGTATACAGTAGTTTAATCCAAGCACAAATATTCGGGCCAAACCCAAATTTCTCCAATGCAGTGAAAAGGTAATTCCATTCGATCATGTCAAATGCCTTTTCTGCGTCTAATGATAGTAATATCTCTGGGATGTTTGATTTTGCTGGTGAATATATAACATTAAACAAGCGTCGGAGATTTGAAGATAGATGTCGGCCTTTAATAAATCCAGTTTGATCTTGTGATATTACCGAGGGCAGCACTTTCTCCATCCTTCTAGCTAGGATTTTTGAGAGTATCTTAACATCATTATTCAGGAGTGAAATTGGTCTATATGATGCACATTGTAACAAGTCCTTATTTTGTTTAGGAAAGACGGTGATTAATGCTTGTCGAAATGTTTGAGGTAGTATTTGGTGGTCTTTAGCTTCTGTAAATGTTACCAATAAGAGTGGAGCTAGCTGAGTGGAGAATTTCTTATAAAACTCTACGGGGTAACCATCAGGGCCTGATGATTTCCCGCTTTGTAGTGACTTTATAGCGTCTAGTAATTCTGTTAGCGTTAGAGGTTTATCTAGTTCCTCAGCACTTAAAGCATCTATTTGTGGTATTTGTGAATTATCCAGAAATGCATTAGATTGCGTGTTGTCTTCTTTGGGCTCAGTGGAATATAAAGACTTATAGTAATCTCTAAATGTGTGCATTATTTTATTATGGTCGATGATTTCTTCTCCATTCTTGTTGGTGATTACTGGTATTGCATTGTGAACTTCTTGTTTATGAATTTGTTGAGCTAAAAGCTAATAAGCTTTTTCTCCGTGTTCATAGTAATGCTGTCTAGACTTATAAATAAGTTGTTCAGTTTCTTTAGTTGTTAAGATGTTAAGTTCTGTATGCAGGGCCTGCCTTTTCCTGTGAAGAGCTTCACTTGGACGCCTGGCTTGTTCTTCATCTATTCTAGTAATTTCATTTCTTAGCTCTGACACTTTCTTGGTTTCTAATTTATTTCTATGGGAAAGATATGAAATAATCTGGCCTCTTAGGAAGGCCTTTAGAGTTTCCCAGAGTGTTCCTGCAGAAACCTCTGTAGACATGTTTGTCTCTAGGAAGAAGCTGATTTGTTTGGATATAAATTCTGTGCAGTTCTCGTCTGCCAATAAAAGAGGGTTAAGACGCCATCTGCGAGGTGAGTACGAGGGGCTTATTGATTTTAGCTCCAAGACTAGAGGGGCATGGTCAGAGATAACAATTGTGTCATATTTGCATAATTTAATTGTAGGCAGGAAATTATTATCTATAAAAAAATAATCAATTCTTGAGTAGCTATAATGCACTGGTGAGTAGAACGAATATGTTCTTGAGTTTGGGTTAAGAAACCTCCAGGGGTCTGATAAGTTGTGATCCTTTAAAAACTGTGTAATTATCTTTGCAGTATTAGATGTCGTCCCCCCTGTCACAGGAGTCCTATCTAAGAGTGGATTTAAAACACAATTAAAGTCCCCAGCCATTATAATTTTATGAGTGTTCACACTGGGAATGGATGCAAATAGATTTTGCATGAATTCCTTATCATCAACATTGGGTGCATAAACATTTATCAAAATCATTTTACTGTTATATAAGTTGCCCATGACCATCACATATCTCCCTTCAGGGTCCGACACTACCTCTGATGCTACAAAAGGAACTGTTCTATGTATGAGAATTCCCACCCCTCTAGTTTTCTTTATAAAGCTAGAATGGAACATTTGGCCAGTCCAGTCTTTTTGTAATCTGAACTGATCCTTGGTTAGTAAGTGGGTCTCCTGTAAAAATACTATTTTAGCGTTTAAGCCTGTTAGGTGAGAGCATACTTTCTTTCTCTTTAATTCGTGATTCAGGCCTTTAACATTCCAGCTCACAAAGTTAACTGTCCCATCATGGAGACATTGATTCTGAGTTTTTAGTGTCATTTTATAGTTTTAATTGGTAATATGGCAGTTTTAATCTTAGTTTCAAGATTCCCCAGGAGTTGTTGCATGTTAGCCTGTTGCTGCATTGATATTTATAATTATAAGGATTATAAGAATAGATTAGATATAACCTGCTCTCCTTCTCTCCCCCCCTTTTTCCCCCCCCCCCCCCCATTTTGCCTCCCCACATGAGGCTAGACCCCACTTCGCGATGTTCCAGTCCTCTGACATACGAAGAGACAGAGCACGTCCAAAACAAAACAAACCCCACCCCGCAGCGGCGTTACAGAATTAAAACAGAGATATCTTTTACAGTTAAATCCTTAATACTATCTGCCGAAAATGTTCTCATTAACAATATTTAATCTTGAAATAATCTTCAGCGCTTTTAAGTTAAGATATTAAGGTTAAAAAAAAAAACACAAAAAAAAAAAAAAAAAACAACCCTGGGGAGTGATTTTAAAACTAGTCCAGGATAAACCTGGTAATTCATACTGTAATAGTATAATGGTAATTGTATAAATAGTAGAACAAGCATTAAACCAAGGGTATGAAGTTAAACAGTCTACTTTAAGGTATAGTAAAATAAAAAAAATAAATAAATAAATAAATTAAAAAAAAAATAAAATAAAATAAAATAAAAAAAAAAAAAAAAAAGGAAAAGAAATAAAAAAATAAATAAATAAAACGAATCCTACTTTAATCACTTCCACATTTTCACACTCACGTCTATAGCTCTATAACTCTGATTGAAACATAAACATATAACATATAAAGTCCAGATATAAAAAAAATTTTAAAAAAAGAGAATAAGAGATGTATAATTATAATACCAGTCTCTTTAAACATGATCCAGCGATCAGATCATCGGTCTTTCCCGTGCCTTGATAGAATACGGCTCTTTAATTTTAATTAACTTTCAAAAAAAGTGTCGGAAACAGCTTCTTTAATTCTTTTTCAGCTTCTTCTTTGCTGAAGAAAATATAATGTCCGTCTTGAACTTCCACTTTCAGTTTGGCAGGATACAAGAGGCTGTATTTGATATCGGCTTCCCGTAGCATCCTTTTAATGTCGTTGTAGGATCTGCGTTTTGCAGCTGTTGATGGTGAGAAGTCGGGAAAAATACGAATAAGATTATTTTCGAATATAATCTCTTGCTTGTGTCTGAGAAGTGCCATCACATCAAGCTTACATCTTAGTCGTTCGAAGCGGACAATAAAAGACCTAGATTTAAAGGCGCTTGGTATCTTTGTGCGATAAGCCGTGGCTATCTCATTGTCGAGTTTAAAGTCATCTCCAATTATTTTAGACAGTAATTCTACTGCAAATTTCACTGGGCTTGAGCTTTCTCGTTTCTCAGGTATACCCTCAATTCTTACATTATTTCTTCTGCACCCATCCTCCAGGGCTGCAAGTCTGTCTCCAAGTTTTTTGTATTCCGAGTTCGCAGCTGTGGCTTTTTCATCGGCGTTAGATGCCATTTGTTCCGCTGTTTCCACTCGAGCCGTGAGTCCCTGCTTAACGTCTTCCAGCTGGTCTGAAACGTCATTAATATGATCATCAAGCCTTTTCAGTTTGGAGTTAGTTTCTTCAATGTGTTCCACTAATTTCTCCAACATGCCTTTAAAGTTCACGTCGAAACGTTCAAATAGACGCGTTTCCTTATCTTTGTTATCCTTCTTGAGCTCAGTGGCCACCTTCTTAAGATCATTTGTGTTATCTTTCTTAAGCTCATTCATGGCCGTAACCATGGCAGTGGCCAGTGTAGTGTTCATCTCTTTCTGTGTAGCTATCTGTGTAGCTATCTGTGTAGCGATCATCTCTTTCAGTTCGGACAGTTCGCTTCTGCTTTCGTGCTCCGCAAGTGAAAATGCAGCTCCTGTTACAGGCTCGCGATGAGTAGATGAGAGCACGTCCTGCAGAGCCCTTTCTAGTCTCGAATGATCCTCTGTAATCGGCGATCCCTCGCGACCTGTATCACTTGCGCCTTCGCTCCCATTTTCACTCTCGACTGGAGACGATACAATGGAGCGGGGCCCCAGGAATTCTGCGCACTCTTCTGCCTGTTCCAGGTCAGTCTCCGTGATGCCATACCTTACACCTGCACTCAGGCCGGAAGTCTGTCCGGACTTCGATGCAGCTTTAAGTTTCTTTTCTGGTTCTTTCTGACTTTTCTTCTTGTTACTCATGCTTGTATATTGTAGTGGAAGTTCCTTGGTCGGGTTAAATACAGGATACCTCTAAATAATATGAAATACGTGGGAAAATAAAGCCGCTGCTAGCGGAGCTCTGCTTCAGACGTCCATCTCCTATAAACGGACCAAACCAACTCCTCCTCAAATCAGATGACCTTTCTAGTGACTTTCAGTCATAGCCTTCATTTACATAATCTTAGGACGTCAGAATCAGTTGTGGCACACTACTGTGAAGGTGTGACGTGCAATGTGACATACACTGCGACTCACTCTGACAAAATCAAACAAGATTCTGTCTTTAGTCACAGGGGTGAGCTCTGTCTGCATGAGAGCTGACAGTCAATGAAAGCCCATCCAAAAGTTCAATGCATATAATGCAGCAGCAAGGAACGAGGAACGCAGGTGTTTTTTCGGAACTCACAAATAGAAGAGAAACTCATCTGTGTGATATCTCTTCTTTTATGTACCATGACAGAATGGAGAAAAAGGTAAAAAAAAAAAAAAAAGGGCAGAGATTAAGACTGAACTCGCTCTACCCGTTAACTCCTTGTACAGCTCTGGGTCCTTCATGCAGCTCTTATTGGTGTCAGAAAAAGGGACTAGTAAAACTATGCTGGAAAGTTGGCAAAAGTTGCTAAATTTGACATTCCCAGCGTGTTTTTTTTTTTTTTTTCCTCATGCAAATTGACATGGTCCGGCAATTAGATCAGCCACTGTAGTCGGCACATCTGACATACCACATAACTAGAAGTTGTGTAATGTGAAATTCACTTTAGGTTACTTGGAAACTCTTAATTTAGCACAGTGTGTGAATGAACCTTGTGGTGGGCAAGCAGTTGAGGACGCTAGATAGAGCGGGAAAAGTAAGTATTGAACGCATTAACGTTTTTTCTCAGTAAATATATTGATTATGATTATCAAATATATTGACAATGATCCCAAATACGCAGCCAAGGAAACTCTCAATTGGTTTCAGAGAAAGAAAATAAAGCTGATAGAATGGCCCAGTCAATCACCTGACTTGAATGCAATTGAAAATCTATGGAAAGAACTGAAGATCGGAGTTCATAGAAGAGGGCCTCAGAACCTTCAAGATTTGAAGACCGTTTGTGTGGAAGAATGGGCCTGAATCACACCTGAGCAATGGATGCGATTAGTTTCTCAATACAGGTGAGGTGTCTTGAAGCTGTCATTACCAACAAAGGCTTTTCTACTAAGTATTAAATAAATTTCCGTAAGTGTGTTCAATATTTATTCCCTTTGTAATTCCACTATATTACACATAATTTATGGACTTATTGTTTTGATTTCTTTGTATGTGTGGATTACATGGGTTGTTACTGACATCTGGTGAAAATTTCATGTCAATAGCCCCATTAGAAACGTATTTACTGAGATAAACGTTGACGCTTCAATACTTATTTTCCCCGCTTTAAATGGATGGGTGGATAAGGCATATGTGCTGCCAAGTTTAGCAGGGTGAGATCAGTAAGGTAAAAATGACCAAGCAACCAATTATTCTACCTGATCTCTTTATAGTCTGTAAGCAATCAGATTCATTTCTCAGTAAGGCGTGTGACACCTTGGCAAAAGTTGTTTGCTGCTTTCTACCTGATGCTGCCAGATCGTCTTTGGCCCCTACAACCCTCAATTGGATTAAATAAGACTAATAACGGAAGGATGAGGACTCATACTACTGTAAAATAAATGTTTTGCTCTGAACACCTGATAATTTCATTTGCCTTTTGTGGTTAACAGGACCAAATCTAATATTGCACCTTAACTAAGGTTAAAGGGCAGGAGAGTTCGGATTTACTATTCTTGTGAGAATCAATGTGCTCATTTCAGAGCTGTTTACAAACCCTGAGGCCACCCTGGTGGAATTGTAACCTTATGATTAAAGTGCCTCAGGGTGTTTCGGCTACTGACTGACAGCTCAGCCCCATTTTCTCCTTCTCCTCCTCCCTGTTCTAGCTTTGCATGATTTTGTAAGAAATGCACCCTCTAGGTGTGTGTTTGTACAGAGACATTGGTTCTTTGGCTCCTGAGGTGGAGGAGGAGTAAAAGGAGTTTCTGTAGGGCGTGTTCTTTTTTTTGGGGGGGGGGGGGACGGGTTGCTGGGGGGTTGGGGATTGGAATGTAGCAACAAGTTGTGTGGAGATTCCAGTCTCCAGCTCGGCAGGTAATCGGCAGTGGGGAGAAGAGCGAGCTCCTGCATGCCAAGCTGTGAGTAAGTGTGAGAAGAGTGTGTGCGCTTGCCTTCATTTGCCATGCCCACAGGATACTGGCTTCCTGTTCAAAAGAGGATTTGAAACGCAGAGAAATGAATTCCTTGCGCTTAAAAGAGCTCTCCAATTCAGACCTGTACAGGAGGAGGCAGGAGCGTCCTGAGAGCTATGGGCAGAAGAACAGGTTCAGGTGAGCGGGTTAATATTTTACCACAGTGGCCGGGCTTCCTCTCTTTGCTCTACCTCTTGTCTCAAGATCTGTAATTGTGTTCTTCAGAGGCAATGGCAAATCCCATGTCACTGCCACTGTGATCAGTGTTGCTGTGTACTTGTCTAAAATGTTTATTGTTTGTTTTGTGTTTAACAAAAAAAAATGAAAAATGGTGTACAGTTCGAATGGAGCTAGAAATAAAAATAAGGACAGCATCTGTGACAATTAGTTCTCTTGTTCAAGTTTTATTATGTGTGTGCTCATAGGCCTGTAAATAGAGAGCATCCCAAAGACACAACCTGGAGGTTGCTTCAGTTTTGCTGAAAAAAAAAAAAAGTTTTGTGAAATTTTGTGGAAAATAAGAAAAATACCTTTGTGGTAATAAACATCACGCAATGGTGCTTCACTAGGCTAAAACTACTTCTAGAGTGTAAGCTCTGTCGGGTTAAGTGAATTACCTAAGATCACATAGAGCGTTAATGGAGAAGATTGAGCCTTACAATTTTTTTTTATATATATAGAGCAGTTCCTTTAATTGTTCCCACTATTTCATTTCTCTTATTTGGTAAAGTACCATTGCTTCAGTATTTTTTCGAATTTCCACACTGACAGGTTAATTGATTTAGGCTAAATATCACAGTGTGTCATTGATGGAAATTGTGCTTTGCAATTTTATATAGTGTCTTACAGCCTTTCATAGTTCTAAGTCTTCCAACTCTCTTGGAAGGATGAGAATCAGAATTTGCTTTATTGGCCAGGTACGCTAATGTGTACTAGGAATTTGTCTTGGTAGCATTTATGCAGCATTCAAGGACAACAAAAAATATAAAAATATATTATGAAATGTGTAAAAAAAAAAAAAAGTCAACGTGTGCAGGTATAGGTACTGAGAAGAAATTCATTCATGGTTAGTCAGAATAACTGCACGTGGTAAAAGAAAAAAAACTTAAGTGGTGTTTTGCTATAGCTCTCAATGCACAAAGGCGTTTGCCAGAGGGGTGTCTCTGGAATAGGTGGTGCACAAGGTGAGTCAGATCAGCAGTGTTCTTTGCAGCAATGCTTGTTTACCATGGATTTATTTAGTACTTGAATGGGTGGCAAGTTACAGCCTATGATCTGATCACAGGTTTTGATGATGCACTGCAGAATGGCCTTAACTTGAACAGAGGCAGCACCGAACCGGACAGTTACAGGTGAGGTCAGAATGGACTCGGTGATGGCTGTGTAGAACTGGACCAGTATTGCTTGGAGTAGGTTAAATTTCCTCAGCTGTCGCTTACAGAACATTTCCTGATGGGTTTTCTTCTCAGTTAAGGTTTTGTGACAGCTCACTGCTCAGAAACTTAAATGACTGGAGCAGTACTGTACGCTTATTTCCATGTTTTTACATAATCCATGCCCTTGCTCAAGAAACATTTAAGTCTGGGCCACATATTTTGTCAGCAGTGAATATTGTTTAGAAATGACACCGTTTATAATTCCCTTCTTTCCAGGACTCCTATAAATGTGGCACATTTGTTTTCCATAATTTGTACACTGGCAAGTAAACTGACACAGTTTTGATAACACAGGTTTTCAGTGGGGTAGATTGAGTATAATGACTTTATATAGTGCCTTTTTATTTCCTATCATTATGGGTTTGTTAATGGATATAGTAGAGTTGCTTCCATGTTTCTTACACTTTGTGCCATGGCAGGTTGAGTAACTCGATTTGGTTTAACAGAGATGTAGAAATTGAACCTTATGTTTTTATAGTTAACTCAATTGTCTTGTTTTGTGTACTCAGTACCATAAAATTATTACTTTTAGTGCACACATCATGCAACACACACACACACGTCCAGTCTTTATATTCAGAGGACTCAGGGCTATAATCGCTGCTATAGCAGTTTCAACTAAGTACTGAGATAATGTGATATTTATGGTTTTTATTTCTAATAAATTTCCAATGAGAAGTCTAGCAAAATTACATCTTTTATTGGCTAACTTAACAGATTACACTATGCATGCTTTCTAGGCAACCCAGGTCCCTTCTTCAGGCAGTTTGTAATACATAAAGTACATTTCTAATATCCTACTTTGATTTTGTCATTCTAGGGTATTGAGTGTTGCTCGATGAGGTGGAAAAAATCATTTAAATAATTTTAACATAGTGCTGCAACATAACAAAATGTGAGAAAGTGAAGGAGTTTGAATAGTTTCTGAAGACACTGTACATCATAAAGGAAGGTATGGATGAGGTGGCACCCTGGGTGCGATAGCAGGTGTGTCATTATCTGGCCAGGAGGCCATTACAGCAGATGGACAGTGTCCATGTGTTTCTTTCAGTACAGGAGGGATCCCATTTGAACACCCACAGGGCTGTATCTGTGTTGTTGTCCATGTGGACAGCCCTTTTGGGAGGAATCTACATTGACGTATGGAAGTTCAGCCTGACCCAGAAGAGCTTCTTAGATGCAGTACTGTTGCACAGGAAGTACTCCCAGCTCTGGCTTCATAAAAGGAATCCGGAGATGAGGAGGACAAAGCTTACCTGGGTTGGAGTGCAAGAGAAAAAAAAGAGAACTATAGTGGTGATTGTGAAGAAAGGAGCTTGTTTAAAAGTACTTTGTGTGCATTAAAAGAGTGTATTTGAACCAGGGACTGTCCCCAGTTCAGTTTTAACTGAGATTTGTGAGCCTGAGACAGAGTGGTCACAATATATACAATATCTGAATTCTAATGATTCACTGTTTAGCAAATTTATGATTCTGTGGGTAGAAACTGTCACTGAATGTACTGGTGTATTTATCAATAGTGTCTTTCGGAGTGCTGAACCATTTCAAGTCTCTTGGCTGAGGTACTTTACTTTATTACCAATGTTTTCTTATTTATACAATTTCTGCTCTTATAAATGAAGTGACTCTGTCTGGGTCACATACAGGATCAGTGCTGTAGATTGAATTTTGTGATAAAGTATAGTGAATTTCAGAGTTCAAACCATTCCAAATCTCTTAGCAAGTATAGTACAATTGTTATTGATATAATTCCTATACTGGTGTGTGCAGTGACCAGTCTTGGTCACATATTGGATCAATGTTATAGATTGAGCCTTGTGATTTTTATATAGTGCCTCTCATAGTTCCAATTATTCCAGGTCTGTTTAGAGGTGAAGTACTATTGCTTCAGTATACAGTATTTAAAATGTTTTCATGTCTGAAGGTGTGGAAGATTTTGTTTTC
Organism: Erpetoichthys calabaricus; assembly: GCF_900747795.2. Classification (NCBI taxonomy): domain Eukaryota; kingdom Metazoa; phylum Chordata; class Cladistia; order Polypteriformes; family Polypteridae; genus Erpetoichthys; species Erpetoichthys calabaricus. Next base: position 291,125,027 of record NC_041397.2, on the reverse strand, counting down.
TTTGTCAGCTTACTTAAGCCAATGTCACATTACGTGACTCCTTGTCCTTGTGTATGTCAGATTTGCCAATTGCAGTCACTGTTCTCATCACTGGACTGTGTCGATTTACATGTCTGTCACATTTACCAACTAAGCACCAGTCTTCCATCAATCTTCGTGATTGCCCTGTTTTCTGTCAGCCACCAATATGCTGCCTGACGGAGCCTGTGCTGTCTAAAAGGTTAACGGCTATGGTGACTTCAGCAGCAATCTCTGCCTTTTTTATTACTATTTTTTTTCCATCACACATAAAGCCACTGTGTTGTCACCAGTACTTTGCAAAGGGTTAACAGCTATAATGAGTTGAGCTGCTGCCTTTTTTTGCTTTTTTGTTTTAGGTAAAATACAAGAGTCTAGAAAAGTGAGCCTCTCTTTTGTTTGTGAGGTACAAAACACTTCTGTTCCTTATTTCTCATCACTACATTCTATGCACTGAACTTCTGGATGAACATTTATTGGTTGTCAGAGCTCCTGCACACCAAGCAAATCACTATGTCTAAAGAAAAATTAAAACTGTCTGATTTTGTCATAGCCAATGGCAGACTAATTTGTCTCAAGTTGTTAGCTATATCACTTATGGTGATTGGGATCACAGGAGTGCACAACCGACTGCCCTTAGCTGGTTAAGATCTTGTAAGTGAAGGCTACAACTGAAAATCACTGGAAGAGTTGTCTAATGTGACATAGGCTTTAGGAGTGTGATTGAAAGTCCTGAATAAAAACCAAAGTGGTGTATGGAGGCAGTGTGTAATCTGTCTACATGCTAAAGTATGTGGTTATGCTAAGTGGGTAATCATCTCTGATGCACTATCTCAGTGTCTCCTGAATGCTACTGTTCAGCCTGCTTAGAAGTCTAAGCATAACATTTTCAGACCCGCTTAATCCAATTCAGAGTGACAGAGTGTGGCTGGTGCTGCAGCTGATCCCAGCAGCTTTGGGTGTCCAGGCAAATCTCCAAATTTACATAAAGTGCTGTAACCCCACTTACATGTTGCAGCTAAATGAAACTTTAACCTTCATTCGGCCTCCTGCAAATTCACTGTCTTTTGTGTTTGATCTGTCCCTCCTGCCCTCATATCTTTTGATTGATGTCTTAAAAAGAAAAAGCAGAACTGATAAAGAGAAAGGCCACACACTCCCCCATCACACACACACACCATATTAGCACACATGGTCTTATTCAGCTGTGAAGTCACAGGCTGGAGGTTTGCATATTTTTCTTGCAGAAGTAGCCTTGCCATGTGATTCCTTGTTTTTTAACTGACTAAAATGTTCCTGTAGCACGTCTCCGGGGTGAATGTGACTTGGGAAATGTAACTAACTTCCCAAGCAAAAAAAGTAAGAAAGCAGAACCACCACCGTTGTTTATAAAAAACAATTAGCAAATCGTATTTGTGTGTGCGAGCATGAGAGCACACACACATGCCTTCATTCATTTCACTTGATTTCCTGCTGAGATGTGGGCTGCGCTCACCTGGTTTAACTAGTTCTGCCACTACCCCCGCCCCTCCTCCTACTTTGACTCCCTCTTTCTTCCTTTCATCTTTTTCTGCTTAGATATGCACGAGACCTGGTGGTCAGATTTATCTTAACAGGGGGTGTTATGGGCTTTTGAACTGCTAAGTATTTTTGTTGACGGATGTAAATGTCCTTGATTTTCTCAGTCTCCCATGAAAACAGTATTCTGCCAACTTCCCACAGAGGCAGATTGCCTCATATAATGCTAAGTTGATTTTTTTTTTAACTGTAAATTGGAGCTACCATCATTAACAACTACAGTATAGCATTAACAGACCAACTGCTGCATAGTCATCATTTTCTTATCAGTTAATCATAGGATGCAAAACAAGACCAAACCCTGGACTGTGCACCAGGAGTAAAAAATATTAATTATTACAAAATGAGCAAGGTATCAAAGCACATTCACAGCCTCTACTCCAACTGGATATTTTCAGGTGGGTTACATAATTGAGCACCTTACCGCACCCCAGATTAAATCTGTGTTGTGAGCTAGCAGTGTGGCGCCCAATATCCTGCTATTGTTTCTCATTTTGTCTTTGCACCGATGCATTTTTAAACACTTAGCCTTTCTTTTCTTATATCACACACACACACCTTTCACTAATTAGGCATGTTAAACATCATCTTGTCATTGTTCTCCAGAGCAAATTACTCAGTGGGTTTCAGCTCAGTTTCCATTCTTTCACTTGTCATTGATTTTCTCAAAGCTGCTACATGCCTGAGCAGTCATTATACTATAGATTTATGGAATACGGCGGCACGGTGGCGCAGTGGGTAGCGCTGCTGCCTCGCAGTTGGGAGATCTGGGGACCTGGGTTCGCTTCCCGGGTCCTCTCTGCGTGGAGTTTGCATGTTCTCCCCGTGTCTGCGTGGGTTTCCTCCGGGCGCTCCGGTTTCCTCCTACAGTCCAAAGACATGCAGGTTGGGTGGATTGGCGATTCTACATTGGCCCTAGTGTGTGCTTGGTGTGTGGGTGTGTTTGTGTGTGTCCTGCGGTGGGTTGGCACCCTGCCCAGGATTGGTTCCCTGCCTTGTGCCCTGTGTTGGCTGGGATTGGCTCCAGCAGACCCCCGTGACCCTGTGTTCGGATTCAGCGGGTTGGAAAATGGATGGATGGATGGATTTATGGAATACATCCGTTACACTGGATAACAAATATTTTGCTTCCTGAAAACTCTTTTGGTTGTATCTTGTGGATTTTGACCTGCAGATCACAAAAATCGCCTTTACATTTTCTTGTCCTGTACCATTGTATTTCGATCACCTATGTTTGTGATTTCCAGTTATATTAAAATTATGTATATACAGTATAACAGATACAACTGGAACATCTGTAGTGATCGAAAAATAGTGGCACTACTGCTAGGAAAGACACTGCACTATAGCAAGAAATTCATATGGGACAGGTATGCTAAAGAGTAACATTACATTAAAAAGAACTGTCTGCTCCATAAGCAGGACAGAAAAGTTTGGCACATAAACGACTTGTTGACCCGATAAAGATGTTTTTGTGTCCTCTCCAATAAAACCTGGACTGATGAAATAATTCATGAAACAAGGAAGATGAAGGATTTTTAAATTTGAGACCAATGTTTCCACAAATAACTTAAAGTTAAAGAAGGCATGTTTGTTGGTCCACAACTCAGACATGTCATCAATGACAAGCCATTCGAAGATCTGCTAGTGCGGCATGGAACTAAGAGCACCAAACTATGTCCAGCTGGTTGACAACATGCTTCAAGTATACAAAACAATGAAGTGCAACCTGTCACTAAAGACTTCTGCACTGACATTTGGACTTTTTCTCTGCTAACCTTCGAGCAATCAGTGACCAGCATGATGATAGGTGTCACCAGGACATTGCAACGATGGAAATGCATTACCAGGGCACGTAGAATCCATCAGTGTTGGACGATTAAACGAGAGACATCAGATGCTGCGTACAAACAAAAATCAGCTGCAAAACATCCATCCATCCATTTTCCAACCCGCTGTATCCGAACACAGGGTCACGGGGGTGTGCTGGAGCCAATCCCAGCCAACACAGGGCACAAGGCAGGAACCAATCCCGGGCAGGTTGCCAACCCACCGCAGGACACACACAAACACACCCACACACCACACTAGGGCCAATTTTAGCTCAATGGCCAGTTGCAGATATGAACAACAGTGCTTGGTACTGTGGGATAGAAGGGCCACCCAGATGTATGACATTTATGGATAAAATCATCATAGGCATTTGAGGAAAGGTATGATTCTTATATAGAAGGAATATTTAAAAATATATGAATAATACTGCAGCTGTTGTCTTCCTATAACCCTGAATAGGAATAATAAGACTCAGAAGATGGAAGGATGTATGGATAAAATAATATTCCATAAGTAGTAGTGTATTACATGGTATTGTGCTACTTCACAAAAACCCAAGTGATCACAGAAAAAAAAAGGTTTGAGGTTATTTTCTTCATAATATGCTTGTCATCTGAATCATTAAGTAAGACTGAGACAGTATAGATAAATATATACTCACAAAATTGTATTTTTATAGGGGTTAAAAATTTTCCAGCAATATGCAAATTTCCATAAGAGGCAAATAGGCAGCAGCAAGTGAAACATTAAAATCCAGGCTTTCATTATTGAACTTGCCTCCCAGAGTCAATAACTGCAGCATTGGGTGCAAGGCTAGAACTAGCTTCTGCCAGGCCATCACAGATTAGGTGCATGCATACATTCTAACACACTTATTTTGAGCCAATTAAGAGGCCTCAGTTAAATCTAATGTGCACTTATTTAGGGGTGTGGAAAGAATACTCTGTGTTCACAGAGAAAACAACAATGTGTTGTAACACAGGATCAGAAACATAACAAGAAGTGGAAATGAGGCCTCCAAAAAGCTCCGCAAAACAGGCCAAGATCTTCACTGGCCAGTTCAGAAGAGGCTAACCCAAGCCAGCTACTCCCTGAACTGCACTTGCAGGCTTCTGCTTAGAAAGAACAGTAAATGGAGAGCTGGATTTAAAAATTCAAAAATGCAGTAAGGTTCCACATTTTATAAAATGCCTTAGGAGGGCATGTAACTAAAAGGGCAACAAGAATCTTTACAAAAACAATATCATTATTGAAATAAGGCAATAAATAAACAAATATGGCAAAAGGTGTTTACAAGACCTTAAAGAAGTTGCCTTAGGATACAATCCAAAGCCAACAGATGACAAGACGCCTAACTAAAGTTTAAGATCCAGAGGCAGAAGCAGCATAATTCAGAAAACTAGAAAATCCAAACTGAAAACAATACTTTCAGTAAAATCCAAAATCCACTGCTGAATCCTTCTCTTTGGCAGACTTATAAAGCCAGGAAGAGGATCCCTCAGTGATAACAGGGTTTCACTGCCCCTGGCGCTTCACCCACAGAGTGCATGGAATAGCACATTTAAAGAGACAAAATACAAATAACAAATGATAAGCAAAACTGACAGAAATAACATAAAATAGCAAAAATAATTTTAAAAATTAACAAACAATAAAATACAGAATAAATACAAGCCGGGGAAAAAACCTTGGCTGTAACACAGTACCACACAGACATTGAAAGAATGTTCAGATTTTCCTAAGAGAGCAACTAGGTGATGATAAAACAGCAAACTATGTTAACATATTGTTAAAGGTATCCAGTTTGTTCAGCTGACATTGAAGAGCATTATTCATAAAATAAAGTCATGGTGCGCTTTAATTTCCTTCTTCAGTCCATGCCCTTACAAATTTTGGCTTCATACTAGGCTTGTGAGCCTATTACTTCATCCACTTATATGCTAAACTTACATAGATATATTTACATTGGGTATCACTGGGTTGCAATGGGTTTCAATCCCAGCCCAGTCATTGTATGGAGCTGCTTTTCTACCTTTACTTAGATTTTCTTCCTTTGTCCTCAAAGATGTGCAGGATATGTTAAAAGAAGAGTAAGTCAGGATATCTGGCGACTATAAGTTGGCCCAATGTAAGTGAAAGAATGGCCACAAAGACTTTTTCTGTTAATGTCTCGATGTTTTATATTGATTAAACATTAAATTAGAGTAAGTTGGAAGAGAGCAGTAGACCGTGATGTTCGAACGTCAACCTGTATTTAGGAAACATCACAAACAGGTAAAAACTAATAAATACACAATATGCCTAGAGTGGTTTTTAGCCTTCCATTGGGTGCTTTTTTATGTCTTTTTGCTTTTTTTATGTTGATGTCATTTACAGATGAGGGGGCCTCAGAGGCCTGTCTATGCAGTGCTACTTTTTCTAATATATATATTAATTGCATCAATTACAGAATATTTAGTAAACTTGTGACATTTTCAGATGGTACTAAAATTGAAGGAATATCAGATATTGTAGAGGCAGCAAAAATAATTCAAAAAAACTTGCACAATCTTCAGAACTTGGCAAGCACTTGGACAATGCAATTTAACATAGGAAAGTGTAAAGTGCTACATATGGGCAAAAGAATGGAGCCACTGTCATACAGGAAACAATTTTGAAGTTTATGTTAACACAACATTATCACCATATTAGCAATGTGCAGAAGAAATTAAAAAGGAAAATAATTTTTTAAGGTTGAATCATTACAACTGTTGAATATAAATCAAGGGACATAACAATAAGACTATATAACGCATTAGTGAGACCGCCTCTGGAGTGTAGTGTGCAGTTCTGGTCACCACACTATAAGATAGACATAGCATAGCACCACTTGAAGTTGTGCAGAGAAAAGCAACCAAGGACTTAAGGATATGACTGACTCAGAGAATTAAATCTGTTTAGTTTTCGATCAGATGAGACTGCATGGGGACCTTATCCAGGTCTTCAAAATTCTTAAAGGCATTGATAAAACAGATCCAGCAGAATTGTTTCATCTTAAGGGTAAAACACGTACTCATGGACATCAGTGGAAATTAAGGGTAAGTGCATTTAAAACTGAAGCCAGGATGCACTTTTTTTACTCGAGGAGTTTTGGGAATCTGGCACAAACTAGCAGCTCAAGGGGCTAAAGCAGAAGCCTCGACAGCCCTTAAGAAGCACTCGATGAGAAAATGGGGACAGCTTAGCTATTAGGTAGACAAATGAGCTTGATAGACTGAAGAGTCTTGTCACATTTATCAAATTTCTTATTGTACATCTATCCATTTTCCATACCTTCCTTGTCCAATTCCAAGTTACAAGATGGGTTTCTGGGCTTTCAAAGGGCATAGTCACTCCTACAGTACCAGTTTAGAATAACCTGTATCCAGACCAGATCCTCCAACTTGCATGGGAAAATTTGGGGTTTGGTGGCAGGATTGGTACTCCAGCCACTGTAAAAAAAAAAAAAAAAAAAAAAAAAAACCCCGCACTGTTCCTTTCGAACTAGTGTGGTGCTGAGGTGTCACTCATTGCCCAGCTGCACTCGTGTCTTAATTTGGGATCATATGGTGGGTGAGGCAATGCGCTTTATCAGTACATTAACCTAAACCTCACATTTTTGTACTGTAGGAGGAAAGTTGTCATACCTTGTGGAAACTACCCAAAGACTCGGGAAGAACATGGAACCCCTTGCACTGGCAGTGACCTGTCCAAGGTTGAAACCCAACATCATTGTGCTGCCCAAGACGTAGTCCTGAATTATAAGGGGAAAAAAAGCGCAAAAGGAAGCTTCAAAAGTGACAATTTCCAGAAAAGTATAGACTGCACAAGCTCACAGGGCAGTGGTTCATCAACTACACCTCTAACAGCTGTATATCAGGCATTGCGAGCCCTCTTGTGGCTATGCTGTTCAAATGTGAAGGTTGTTGGCCCAGTGCCCGCTTGACGTGTGACCTTGAACAATGGACTTAATCTGTGGGTGTGCTGCTGTAGAAATAAAGACACAGTTGGACTGTGTACTTGAGACGCTTAAGAGGAAGAATAAGCTCAGTAAACAAATATAAAAAAAGTTTAAAAACAGACCCTGCTTTCACTGTGGCACTCACTATTTTCATATTTGGCAGCCTATCATTCAGTCCCTTGTTTCACTAAATTACACAATTCTTGATTTCCTTATACCCTAGACAAAAAAATACCACTTTAAGTAATTACTTTAGCAGACTCTGTGGACTGCAGTACCCCATTCTGCTGATAGTAGTTGTTTAAACCTGGATAGGCATATTCTGAGGCTACGTTGGAAAACAGTGTCTCATGTGACTTCATTCGGCCCTGGCACTGGCTTCAGTTCATACCTAGACCAGTCTGGGCTTAGTTTTAAAATGACACATCTAACCCTTATTTTTATAAGGTGTTCATCCTGAACTTCTGTTTAGTTTAATGGTAACTGTGGTGTGATCCATGTTAAATATTAAAAGGTCCTCACATTATCTTGGTTAACTTTTCACTCATTTTCTAACCTCCTCATGTAGTTGAAAGGAGCTGGTGCTTATCCCAGTAGCACTGGTTGTACCTTGGAAAGTTATCCTGGACACAGTGCCAGCATGTTTACCTTTATACTTCTCAGAATAAACCTGTATGAAGCATGTTTAACTTGAAAGTACTTCAGCCAAGTGCTCTATAACATTTAAGACTGGGCCTCTCAGGACTGTGTTATAAACATGTCACATTTGGTTATTTTTTCCAGAGCTCTTCCGTTGCAGCCTTTATTTTCATAATCTTAGTGAGTAAGAGGTAGTCAGAGGTGTGCTCCCATGAAAGTCAATCGTCTAGTCTGACATACCAAGTGACTCTCAACTAGTCCACAGCTTGCCCCCAGCAAAATCAAACAGGTTTAATTTTGTCTTTAGTAGTAGGGTGCGGACTCTGTGTGCATGAGAGCTGACAACCAATGAATGCTCTTCTGGAATTACAATTCAAGTGAAGCTCGTCAGTCTGATGTCTTGTGTTTTATATATTATGAAAGAATGGAAAAAGAAAAAAGTGCAGAGATTGTGGCTGAACTCGCTGTTCCTCTTAACTCTTTGTACAGAACCGACTCCGTCAGGCAGCATGCGTTTGTTTGGCTGTCAGAAAAAATGGGGTGAACAAAACTGTTCTTGAAAGTCATCATGCCGTCACTAAATTTGACAATCCCAAAGATTTTGAGTGATATTAACTGACATGGTCCAGTGACAAAATCAGCCAATCTGACATATCCTTAAAAAATGTCTTAATGTATTGCTAAGAGAAGCTGTTGTTTTGTTGTTGAATTTATCTGGCTGCTTCCTGTCATTCTGGAGAGCCCTGCTACTGTAGATTCAACAAGATAAAAGGTAGCTCTTCAAAGATGGTCTCTGCCAAGGAAAGCAGAAAACTACTGAACTTGACAAGCCTCCCCTGCAATCACCGTTGATGCAATGGGCTGGGTCAAATCACTGGGACTTAAGTTGACTTGTGTTTGTTTTATTTTCCTACAGTTATTCCACTTTGTGGGGCATGTGATCTCTGCCGCAACTGCCTGACTCAATTCGATTTATTCTTATTTAGTGCACTGCTAGTGGATAGACTCCCCTATCAGTCTCCAGTTCCAATGAATGCAATAGCTGTGGGAAATGAGAGTAATGGGATTGATTTTTGCTGTCTGGCAACTCTTAGGAGGACTGACCAGTGTTCCAAGTCTTTTCCATTTAGAGTTTATGGTTCAGCAATCACAGAACCTTAGAAATAACTTTGCCACCCTCTCCACACTGATAGATATCAACATGTTTATTTCTGATTTCCCCCTGAATTTCCTTTGACCATTTCATTGTGCACTTGTGCTGGCAACTTCATTCTGATGGTAAGAGTCAAGAGCTTCATATTGATCAGGACTAGCAGTAATCAAGGCTGGCTGTGTTCAGTCATCTAATTGTATTTATTATTTTCATTGAGTTGATTTCATTGGTGAACAATTACCTTTTCACAGTGCCAGTTCATGTTTAGATAACTACAATAAGTTAATCTGTGTTGTGTTCGCTCAGGTACCCTAGATGTAATATTGGGATTTTGCTAGTAGACCTAAAAACATTAAGTGCCAAAAATACAATAATAGAGGAAGTCAGGACGAGGGTTAAGTACTTTTTCACAGCTTTGTATTAGCACTTACTGCACCTTAAGAACTTTATTTTTTCGTGTTTTGTTTATCCATATATTTTAGGTCACCAATTTCAATTTAATGTTAGTTTCTTTGGACTCTGTTGCTTTAAGGTAGTGGAATTTACATATTCTGCATTGGCAGAAACAAGAAGAGAAAGTGTCCCCCACGCTAGACATTAATTTTCAGCTTGCATTTACACATCAAAAACAGCAGTGGCAAATATGAAAACTAAAAATTTAGATGCATACAGGTAAGCAAAACAACAAACACCATAAAAAGCAACTTCTCCGTGTATGCTAATAAATGGGATCCAGTCAAGAAAGGGACACACAATAAGCATAAACCAGTCAGTGTGTGTGATTAGAGTGTGCATTTTCAAACCTCCTTTTTCACCCATCTTCCCTGCGACACTGAACTGGAATATTTAGAAATGGATATCTTTTCAAATGTCTCAGTTTTTGTGTGGGTTAAAAATGCCAGAGTCGTATGGACAAAAGGTGGAATGGAGACTAATGTCTGTATTTTTAAACAAAAATGTAGTAGTGGAACTATAGCCCTCATTCTCTACATCAGCTGATGGGTACTGCCCATTGAAACATTTGAACATTTTGCAGTATACAGTATATTTTGTTAGGACTCCCAGTCTGTATTTTCCCAGGCTTTAGGAACTTTATACTCATTTGTTACTTTTAAAAACAGTTGTATTTCATTGTCTATCCTCACAAAGAGGTCAGATTGTTTTCTCGTCATTCTCTCTGCCTTCTGATTTACTTCTGGTTTGCATTTTTGCTCTTTTCGTGTGGGTGATAAACATTTTGAAAAGAATCTGAAAATGCTAGTGTGGATAGAAGGCAATTTATCTGTTTTAGCATGAATTACTTCTGAGTGTAAGGGACTTCATGATATCTCAAGTGTTGTACTTGTTGTTGATTTTAATTGCCCAACAACCTCTGTTTCCATTAATTTGGATACCTCATCTCACTACATTTTGAGTTTCTGTAATGTTTTGCCTCTTGCCTAACAGATTTCTGTATGGTTTGACAGTCTAGTTTGGACTGACATGATTATTCTGGGAGCATTTGAGGTCTGCATTTTTGTGTGTCTAAAGTCCAATTGTTTTCAACTCTGATGGGAAATTAATCTCTTGTCTAAACAGAACTGCTTGCTTTATTATAATATAAATTACTCTGACAGCAGTAATGTCCGGTACTTGTGTATTTACACTTTTCTGTGCCTCAAGACAACTGAGTTGCATCATATGGGTTATATTCTGGCCCATTCAAGGGGAAAAAGTTTGCAAAAGAATTCAAAGAGTAAACTTTCCAAAAGGGATCTAATCTGCTTAGCATCTTTTTATCAGCTGCTAGGTCAGTGTTCCAGCTGTCTGTTTTGTTCAAATCTGTTTGAGTGTGTATCGATAGCATCCACTTGGTTCAAATTCCAAGCTCTGTCTTTTTCATTGTGGACTTGGTACACTCTGCCCATGCCTGCATGATTTTTTTCTTCAATTTTTTCCAAAGATGTTTATGTTTTGATAATTGGAAGTTATAAAATGAGTACACTGCTAGTGTTGCCTCTAAGTTGTGTTTTCCTAATTAGCTTCTTATATTATTTGGGTAAATAAAGTTTGCTGTTTATTATCCAAATCTTGGTAGTTTTTTCACTAAGTTTTAAACCTGCATCTGTACAGCCTTGCATGGAGACAAGAGGGTCTTGTAACTGAGAAAGGAGTAAGAGAAGAGGCATGGTCAGAAAAATGAGCCGAGTTCATTACTAGGAATTCAAATCGATCTGTTGTCAAACTCTAAATGCTGAACTGTAAATCAAAGCGAAGTCTTTCTATTCCAGAAATGCACCAAAAGAAGAAAACAAAGAAAACTCTCAATATCCATAGCTCAGATGATATGAAAATGCACACATCGACCTTTGTGTGGCTGCTCAGATGACGTCAGTTGCCACACACTCCTAGCAACCAACATGTTATAGCTCTAAAATGGCAGTGCCAAAATATAATCAAAATTTCATTGTGGGATAATGCAAAAAAAAAAAAGAAAACCAAAAAGGTTTCTGTTTAAAACGTAATGTCAGGAATCTTTCCCTGAGGTATTAAAAAACATCAATTCTACCTAACCAATATGCAGAAAGCCAACAAAAATTAATGAAAACATCCATCATAACAACATTGTACAGAGTTTACAGTGAATAAAAAAAATAGGCATGGCCACTATCTGGTCTTGTATTGTGTTTATCAAATGGCTGCTGGTTGTGATCTTGCTGATGATTTTTAAGGTGACTCTGGGAGAGCCCTTCTCTTGTAAAGTGATGCAGTGTCACAGTTAGCAACTCAGCCTCACCGCTCCAGTGGCCAGCTTTCATAAGTGTTGTGTGAGCAATGACTCCATCTAACCACAGCAGGGTCCTTTGTGTGGTGGTCTACCCATGCACCCACAATTGCACCTATACAAGCTTAGAGGCTGATCTCAGTTAGTTAAAATGATGTGGGGGAGCATGTGACCCACCCCAACCAAAAATGGCATTCTACTACACTCATATTTTCTAACAGGCATTAAATCTATATATATATAAAATCCCTATGTGCGTCCAGGTGTCCGTGTGTGGGTGTCTTCTGGCGAAGTGCGCATGCGCGTGGCATGGTGCTATGCGCGATATTACCGTCAGAGAAAGTTAGAGGCGTTTTACGGAAATACAAACCAGTATTACTGCGAGAGGAAATTAAACGTACACAATACAGTGACGCATATTACAGCCACATACAAGCCAGTATTACTGTCAGAGGAGATTAAAGGCATATTACCGACGCGCATGCCCGTATTACCGCCAGAGAAAATTAAAGGTATATTATGGACGTATATTACGGACGTACAAGCCAGCGGACGTACAAGACGGTATCCTTCAATAAGGGCGTGCACAGGCATCCTTCAATAAGGGCGCGCAGAAAAAGGTGAGCCTCAAAAGGACGACCTCAATTGGGCGCAGCGAATAAAGGCGCGCGTAAATAAAGATCTGCACCTGTTGCTCTTCACATATTCCAGAGCCATTTGAACTAAATTATCTACGCGCCCTTATTGAATAGAGCCGTACAAGACAGTATTACTGTCACAGAAAATTAAAGACACACAATACACGGCGGCAGCCCACGAAGAACGGTCAGCTCAGCAAGTAAACATCAAGAAAAGAAAGGCTGAAAGAAAGAAAAATACGACAAACAAAAACAATGAGGTCAAAGTCCCTTGCCATTTAATATAGACTGTTCCTACTAATGTTTATGCACTACTGTTCTAGCGCCCGTTATTGTAACGGGCTAAATGACTAGTAAATAAATAATATGTAGAACACACAACCACAGCTGAGCACAGTAATCATCCAAATATATTGTGTTCTACTTTTTAACAGGAATTAGAATAAATAAATAATACATAGAACTTACAACCACATTTCAGCACAATAATCAACCAGATATTTCTTATTGGTGTTGCACTTTAATATACCTGAGACATGGGAACAAGAAGTAAATATAAAAAAAAAATGTTCTGACAATTTTTAACTCGTGTGGCATACTTCTTGTTTCTCCCACTTCCAATAATAATAATAGAAACTTTATTGAAGGTAAATTACAGATGTTAACAGCAATCACAGGGTCCAAAACATTGACCCAGAACAAGTACAGGTTAACATAAAGCACAAACAATATCTTAGTAACCTTCAGAGACTGAAACCTCAGCAACACCCCAGTAAAAGCAGCACTGTTCGTAAAGTATTATGGCCCCTCCAAGACTCTGGGTTCAGAAAGATAAATAGATATTTATAGACTTGTATGTATGGTATGTGTGTCTATGTATTTCTGTAAAATAATTTTCATCTGAACATTTATTTATGTTAATTAGCTAATTTAGTATACACTTTTATCCTTGAGAGAGCTTTACAACCAGTTAAATACAGGGTTTATGGTAAGTCACTTTAAGATGTTCACAGTGGTGTGCGCAATTGAAGATGTTATATAATATTAAAGATTTATGTATAAACTTTGGGCCACTTTCTTTATCCATGGAAACCTGTTTGTGTGCCATGTGGACTATACCCACCTGTTCTTTTATTTCAAGCCCCCACACCCAGATATCACCTGCGTTTAAGAGGAAGAATGGTGGGGTGGCAAAACTAGGAGATGTGATTTTGTTCAAGGAAACCATAGCGTGGGTAAATGTTTAAGTTGTAGAAATTGTTGCCAAAGCACTAAACTGTAAATACAGTACAAAGGAAAATAGCGAGAAGTTGATTAACAAAAGACATACTTTCACAAAATCTAAAAACCAAAACCGGCATCGAATTTGAAAAGTCACAAATCAAAAACCCCTGCTGTCACCAAAACTAGGCATAAACACTGGAGTCAAAAGGAGAATTGCTGCAATTCAAGAATCAAAGGAAGTTCCCCATTAAGAGCACACACTGCAGCTGTTTAATGTTTGGGTCTGTAACCCCAGATGCTGCACTTAGTGCAGCACTGGATTATAAAGTGTAGCATTAGTGACATGGTACCTTGTGCCTTCTGGGAATAAAGCCCCTAGCAACAGTGCAGCGTGTCTTGACCGCACATCCACTGCATATCAAAGCGTACAAAATGGCAATTAAGCTATTCAGAAATAACAGGAATGAAATTCTGTTTACAGGTAGTCCCCAAGTTACGTGTGCAGGACAGAGGCTTAAAGGGGCAGTTCGCTGCTCACCCACCACACCGCCGCAGCTACTGCTCCTGACTGGATGGAGGCTAGATGGGTCGGAGGGGGGCATTTCACTGCCCGCCCACCACACAGCCTTGAAGTGTCCCTCGAATGGCTGCCACATTTGTTCTCAGTGGGCGGCTGGTGATGCTGCAAGCGGTGACCCGCTTGTGGCTGAACGGAGGCCATTGAGGGTAAATGGGGCGGCGAAGGGCAGCATTGTAGTTTACCTCATGTGGAATGGGGGCGGTGATGGGCGATTCACTACCCGCCTTTGGCCGCACCCTGTTCATTCTCGGTGGGCAGACGCTGTAGGCAGCATACTGTATGCAAGTGGAGGTGACTGTGTGGGGGGCGAATGGTGAATCGTCCCTCACCGCCCCCATTCATTCTCAATAGCACGCCTGCTTGTAATACAGTATTACGTACATAGCAGGAAGTTGTCTCTCATTAGTACACCAGACATGCTGATGAGGGGTGCCTTCCAGCTGTGATAACGTGTACAGTGCTGTGCTGTGCTGTAGTTAGTCAGTCAGCAATAGCATTTATTAAAATAATGTACCTGTTCCGACTTATATACAAATTCAGCTTAAGAATTTAAGAACAAACCAACAGTCCCTATCTCGTACGTATCCCAGGGACTGCCTGTACTTGTAGTCAAATTATCCATCCATCCATTTTCCAACCCACTGAATCCGAGCACAGGGTCATGGGGGTCTGCTGGAGCCAATCCCAGCCAACACAGGGTGCAAGCCAGGAACCAATCCCAGGCAGGGCGCCAACCCACCGCAGGACCCACACACCAAGCACATACTGGGGCCAATTTAGAATCGCCAATCCACCTAACCTGCATGTCTTTGGACTGTGGGACGAAACCAGAGCACCTGGAGGAAACCCTCACAGACACGGGGAAAGTCAAATTATTATAAAAAAATAAATATATAATATATATATATATATATTTGACTAGCTGTGTAAGCCTGGACTCCTAGAAACAATTGAAATCATCAGAATAAAAAATGAAATGCATTGTTGGCGATTTCGTTTTGCAGACATGCTCACCCTCTTGTCTATCAGTGGGTAAGCGAGTTTCTATCTCCTCTGAGGTTTCATTTGCTGATGTACTGGCCTCACTTGTGTATTAGCGGCTAAGCGAGTTTGTCTCTGACTCGTTAACTTTGGGCCGCCTTGCCGGCTCTTTGAGCTTCATGCTGTAATCTCACACTTACGGGCCACCTTGCACTTTATGGGCTGGACAGACAGACAAGACACGCTTCCACGTATACACGTTTATATATAAGATATTCCCTGATGTGTAATGCTTCCAAAAACCACAACAGAGCATCAGAAAAAAATATAGAGAAAAATAATTAACAAACTGTCCCAAATCATTAAATCATACCAATACATACAGTGCTGTTCGCAAAACTGCCTGAAGAAGGAACCCGAGTTGCCTCGAAAGCTTGCATATTGTAATCTTTTTAGTTTGCCAATAAAAGGTGTCATTTTGCTTAACTTCTCATTACATCCGCAGTGGCTAACATGATACAACACCCTACCACAACAGTGCTGTTCAAAATATGTAAACATCTCCATATTAGTTAGTCTTCCATTCATTTTCTTAACTGCTTATACCAGTCGGGGTCACTGGAAACCAGTGCCTATTCCAGGAGCACTGGGCATGAGGTGGGAACCCACATTAGGCAGGGCATCACCCTGCAATAAGCTAATTTTTTCATTGTGTGCCAATTTAAAGTCATCAGTTAACCATTTGTCTTTACTTCATACAACACCTTTCACACACAGGAAAGCACACAGGAATCAATTCAGATCAGATCCAGATAACAGGGTGCAATTGAAAATTATTATTAATTTGCCTTATTATAAGGACAAAAAGCACACTTACCAGGTAAATTGTTAGAAAAGGATAAGTTTTTCTTGTGGTCTCGGACATCTAGTTTCACACCATAATACCAACAGTGCTCTGTTTATTAACAGAGATGTTACAAAGTAAGGACACCAGCTGCCAGTTGGCAGCCTTTCTGCTGCATCTCATGGAGCCGTTACTAAAATTTGAGTTTGCCTTGGAGCCAGTTAGTCTAGTGCTGACCGACATGCCTGCCAAATATAGGACCACAACAGTGAGTGACACGATCCTTGGCTTGGTAGCTGCAGTTTGATGTCACAGAGAGCCTGAGTTGATACTTTCACTTGGCAGCCTTTTTCTAACATTGGATGTGTTTATCAATAGACCTGCTGGATATTCAAGTGGGGGAGGAATAGACCTGAAAAGAAAGTGATTACCAGTAGTGGTCTGTTACCAACCGAATGTAGTTGAAAAGCAACTGGTACTTTAATAGAGGTGCCACGGGATGGGTGGATAAGCTATCTGTTTATCTATCTGTTTGTCTATCTATCATACGTGCCTACTAACTTACTTTATTTCCTTCATTATTTGTCGTTAGAGGAAAATTTGACTTTTTACAGAAGCTCAATAATAAGTACATAAATATCTTAACAAAATGCACACACAAATTACTAAAAAAAAGAAAATACTTCAGACTAGGCTAAACATAAAAGCAGCAGTCACATTCACACTGAGATATTATAACTACTTATTGTCATTGATATAAAGGAGCCCCAGTAGTGTTTGTGGACACATTTTTGCTGAATAATTTCTTGTCTGAAAGTCCTCAGTGTTGGTGTGGCAGCATTGTTCATAGTAGCACTCAGTTTTGTTTTAATTTTCTCCTTTGCTAGTGTCTCTAGGGGGTCCAGAATGTGTCCCGTAACTGAGTCTATCCATATAATTAAGTTGATTTGATAAACCTTTCCTGAAGCAATCTTAGCAGCACACTGCAGCTTGAGAAAATTGCACTGGTTATCACAGAGATGCAGAACATGTGAAGGATGTCACTACCCACACTAAAGGAATGCGGACTCCCTTATATGGCAACCCTTTGTGTAAGAAGCCTGCAATTGACGTGGACCCCCAAGTATTTGTAGTAGTGCACCACCTCCATGTCTACTCCCTGAAGAGTCACTAGGCGCAGAGGTCCTACTCTGCAGCCAAATTCAATAACCAATTCTTCGTTTGTAGACAATTGTCTTTGCACCAATAAAGAAAGTATTTTAGTTAATAATCTATTGTGTGTATTTGTGTGGAGGTTGGTGTTCAGCCCCAATCTGATTGGCTCAGTGATAAGGATTATACTTTAAGGTGTGCAAACTTCAATTCCTGATAATGAGTTTGTTTTTAAGGAGTTAAAATTGAGCATTTCAACAACAACAAAGACTATTAAATACCAGACTACATTGGGCCTCTAACGAGGCACACCCTGAGTTACCTTTAAGGACAGGATATATTTACAAAATACAAATGATGCTTTCACATTGAGTAATGGGGGCCTATCTGCCATTGGTGTTTGTCAAAAAGTGGACAGGATGTGAGCGAAATGACATAGCTGATGTTCTTCTACTAAAACGTATTCCACTGGTCTCGCTTCCCAAGTTTCTGACAATGTTGTGCATGTAAAAAATTTTGAAGCTTGGCTGTGCAGCAACTATCGATTTTAAGTTGTAGCAAAATGATTGCCTGTTTGGAGGAGCGGGATATTTAAATTAAAGCCTAATAAAGTGGCCAGTGACAATAGCTTACTTGACGTTATTGCTAATCTAATCACAAAATACAAAAATATCAGTAAGTATTAATCAATTTCTGGAAAATTAATGCAGGCTCAAAAGGCATAGGAGCTGATCCTGCAGCTTTGTGTCACAATTTTGTGGAGCTGTTCCATATTGGCGTGATCACAGAAGTCATGCATGATAATGACCATAAAAAGTGTCCTGGACAAAGCTTTGTCCAACATTGTTAATATAACTCTGAAAACCCTCTTCAGGGCTTTCTTTATTATCATTCAACTGAGTGGTTAGACTTCTTGCTTTCTATTGCAACTTTTCCAATTTTGGATAATCTTTAAGATTAGGTTATTTTGGTTCTGACAATTTAATTGGCTTCCAGACCTGTGTGTTTGTTGATTCCATATTCTTACACGCTATCATCATGTATTTTCAGTCAAAGATTTATTGAGTAGAACTGTGTCAAAAAACACTGCTGGGGCTTCTTTCTACCTACAACAATACACCTTTATAATGCCTCACTGGGACTGCTCCCCTACCTTTAGCTATGTCAGAAGTTTTCTTCGGCTTCTTTGCAGAGGCAAAAACTCTGGCATGGGAGGAGTTTGGGGAACCCATGGAAAATGAGTTTCAGTCAGCGCCAAGAACAGGGGAAAGTGGTGCTCCATCAACACTGTGTACAGTGGAGATGGGGCCCTGCTGACTTCAACTGTAGACGTTATTGACCGGTGGAAGGAATACTTCGAGGATCTTCTCAATCCCACCAGCATGTCTTCATTAGAGGAAGCAGAGCTGGAGGACTCCGGGGGGGGGGGCATCCATATCAGGGGCCGAGGTAGTTAAAAAGCTGTGAGGTGGCGGGGCCCCTGAGGTGGACGAGGTCAACCCTGGGTTCCTCAAAGCTCTGGATGTTGTGGGGCTGACCTGGTTGACACGTCTCTGCAGCATGGGTGGAGTGGTGGCTCTGAGGCTAAGGATCTGCGCTGGTATCCCGAAGGTTGCCGGTTCGAATCCCCGTCACTGCCAAAAAAGATCCTACTCTGCTGGGCTCTTGAGCAAGACCCTTAACCTGTAATTGCTCCAGGGGCGCTGTACAATGGCTGACCCTGTGCTCTGACCCCAAGGGTTATGTGAAAACTAACAAATTCCTAATATGAGAAATCGTATAAGGCAAAATAAAGAACAAAAAAAAAAGAAAAAAAAAAAAGCATCGCTTGGACATTGAGGGCAGTGCCTCTGGATTGACAAACTGGGGTGGTGGTCCCCCTTTTTAAGAAGGGTGACCGGAGGATGTGCTCCAACTATAGGGGTATCACACTCCTCAGCCTCCCCGGTAAGGTCTATGCATTGGTGCTGGAGAAGAGAGTTCAGTCAATAGTTGAATCTCGGATTCAGGCGGAACAATGCGGATTCCGTCCCGGCCGTGAAACACTGAACCAGCTCTACACCCTGGCAGGATCCTGGAGGGGGCATGGGAGTTTGCCCAACCAGTCCACATGTGTTAAGGCATTCAATCGTGTTCCTCGAAGCATCCTGTGGGGTGTGCTCCGAGAGTTTGGGGTTCAAGGCTCATTGTTACAAGCCATTCAGTCCCTGTACAGGAGGAGCAGGAGCTTGGTCTGCATTGCCGGTAATAAGTCAAACTCGTTACCTTTTGATGTTGGACTGCCTTTTATCACTGATTCTTTTCATAAGTTTTATGGACAGAATTTCTAGGCGCAGCCAAGGAGTGGAGGGGGTCTTGTTCGGTGACCTCAGAATCTCGTCTCTGCTATTTGCGGATGACGTGGTTCTGTTGGCTTCAACGGACAGTGACCTCCAGCTCTCACTGGAGATGTTCGCAGCCAAGAGTGAAGCGGCAGGGATGAGAGTCAGCACCTCTAAATCTGAGGCCATGGTTCTCTGCCGGAAAAGGGTGGAATGCTCTCTCCGGGTTGGGAACACATTACTGCCTCAAGTAGAGGAGTTCAAGTATCTCGGGGTCTTGTTCACGAGTGAGGGAAGAATGGAGCGGGAGGTTGACAGACGGATCGGTGCGGCATCCGCAGTAATGCAGGCTCTGCAACGGTTCATCATGGTGAAGAGAGAGCTGAGCCAAAAGGCGAGGCTGTTGATTTAACAGTCGATCTACGTTCCTACCCTCACTTATGGCCATAAACTTTGGGTAGAGAACGAAAGAGCAAGATCACCGATACAAGCGGCCGAATTGAGTTTTCTCCGCAGGGTGGCTGGACTTTCCCTTGGAGATAGGGTGAGGAGTTCAGTTATCCAGGAGAGACTTGGAGTAGAGTCGCTGCTCCTCCGCATTGAGAGTAGTCAATTGAGGTGGTTCGGGCATCTGGTCAGGATGCCCCCAGGACGCCTCCCTAGGGGGGTGTTCCGGGCATGTCCCACTGGGAGAAGGCCACGGGGCAGACCCAGGACACGCAGGAGGGATTATATCTCCTGGCTGGCCTGGGAACACCTTGGGGTCCCCCCAGAGGAGCTGGAGGAGGAGGCCGGGGAGAGGGAGGTCTGGGCTTCCCTGCTTTAGGCTACTGCCCCCGCGACCCGTCTTCAGATGAGTGACGGACAATGGATGGATGGAAGAAGTTTTCTTCTTTTTAATAATTCTGGTGTGTATTTGGGTAGGGTTGTTGTTTGTTATAATATTTATTTACTGAACTTTTGCAAAAAGCTTCATTTCCCCATTGGTGCAAAAAAGTATTATCTTTAAGTCTGTCTCTTCCCTCTCAGTCACTGACTTTTAAGCTTTTGTTGTTTTCCATATTATTTTCACTCTGCGGCAGAACACTAGGGGAAGGCAGCTATTGCTCCTAAACAGTATGCTGGTCCAATTCCAAATTACACACACGTGTGTTGGGTAAGTTGGCATCTAATGGTCAAACAAACCTGAATTTCCTTAGTATTTGTTATTAAAATAGGACAGCTTGACCAGACTGGGATGTGTACCAATTTTGTCAGAGCTGTGAGATAGCAGTGTAAATCATCATGGTGCCTATCCATCATTACAAAATGACAATCACAAATATAAATATATACTACTCCGGAAAGGAAAACCAGAATTCAAAGCCATGATGTTCATTTTACCTGTGCAAATTTACATACATGAAAGTACATAATCATACATGAAAGAAGTTCAAAGTGGTTTACAATGATAGATTTGAATCCTACCACAAGAAACCAAACCCTTGTGGGCCCAAACAGACATAAGCCAGATAGAGGCCCACCCTTTCCATGAACAGGGCTAACCGTATACAGAGGAGACTGACCAGGCAGGCGTCCAAGATCAAGGAAATGATATGTGAAAGGTTAAATGAAGGAACGAGAGCCAACTGCAGGATCACACTGGAATGACACTTATTTTTCCATCTGCTGTGAGGTCATGTCACATAGCTTTGAGAAGTTGCTTGGATAAAGATTAAAGCTTTGCCCAGGAGACATTAAAAGAAGAAAACTAAATGTCCAATAGTGTACGGTAATTTTGTTCTCAAAGTATCTGTAAACAGTGCACAGATGTGTGAAAATAAATGTGTATAGTAGTTGGGTGCCACAGTGGTTAACGCTGCTTCTGCACAGCTCATCGTTTCTTGGTTCAAATCTTGGCCTCATCACTTGCGTTATCATGATTGCAAATTCTCCATGGGAATTTACTCATTTCATTATTCTATTATTATTACTTTATCATTATTATTCTTCCTGAGGGCACAGTCATTGGAGTTGAGCAACTAAACATTTCACTATATATTTCACTATATATAATTTGTATGTGACAAATCATACTTGATATGATTTGATTTTGATTTTAGTGTCAGTGTGTGAGTCTGTAGTTCTGGAGATGGACTGCCAGCCAGGATCCATTTTTTAATGCTCTGTTTTGAAATAAGTGGTAGCAGAAGATTAATGAAAGTTTACACTTGTATTTTCTACTTTCTCTACATACTGTATACACTATATGTAATACAAACAGCATATGTGTGTAATAGCATGGGCAGTGACACAAGTTGTGATCAACAGGTGAAGCTACTGTGACGGAGTTATTAAAGTACCCTAAATGACTTACTGTACATTCAGATAATGGTGAATTCAGGGAGGTAGTATGGCATAGTGGCCAAGTCGGTAGACTTTCAGAAAAACCCAACATAGCTGGTTAAGTCTTTGCTTCTGCCTTGCAATGAGAAAGTTGGTTAAAATATTGGTAAGTACAGTAGAGTCTCGCTTATCCAACCTTCACTTATCCAACATTCTGTATTATCTGACATCTCACCGCAAAAAAAAAAAAACCAAAAAAAAAAAACCGCATCAATCAGCAACAAGAACTGTAAGTTGCGAGCGTGAGCGTAGTCTATTTTTTGTTGCTAAGTTCATTTTTTCAGTTAAATTTTTCTGTTGTTTTGTTGTGAAACATGATTACAGTGGATTATGTGGCTGGCCCTCTCTGGCGTGTGTGTCTCTCACATGCGCGCACGTGTGTGCGTGCGTGCATCTGTCTCTCTCACGCATGTGTGCGTGCATCTCTCTCGCGTGTGTGTCTCTCTCACGTGTGTGTGTCTCTTGCGTGCATGTGTGTGTGCGTGTGTCTCTCTCGTGTGTGTGTGTGTGTGTCTGTGTCTCTCTCACGCTCTCTCTCTAACGCTGCACAGGGAGAGACTGAACACGTATGGAAATCATCACCTCGCACAAACCAAAAGGGAAATTGGCTTGTTCCTATACCGAGTGTGTGGTCGTGCACAGAGGCAAACGTTTAGCTAACTTTTTGGTCATAACCCGATTTGTACGTGTTCAGAGATGTTCGTGAACTGAGGTTCCACTGTATTAGGCTCGTAATGTGTAAAATTATAACGTAGTTTGACGTTTAATAGGCTTTTTCTTAACACATCCTATTATCCGACATTTTCGCTTATCCGATGTTCTGCCGGCCCGTTCATCTAGTATTAGTAATATGTAGTCTTTTGAAATAGACAGGAGGACAACCTGTGTGGGCTCAACTGTAACCCTCCGTCATAGCAATGGCAAAGAAGTACAGGAGAACCTTTAGGTAGGTGGACTCATGTCTTTCATATGACATCCTGAACCCCAGAAGTGATTCCCACCAGACTTTCTGGCCAAACCAAAGCTGGCTGATTTTAGAGAGGCTAGAGAGAGAAGGAAGAATATTTTGGTGGAAATAGACTGTTGAGTAAAGAAGTCAGCCAACCAACATGATAATTAGGAAACACAGTGGGCCTGTGAGGCTTAGGTCTTTATTATTTTAAGTTTTGTTTTATAGTTTGTTTTCTCCCTTCTGTAAGTAATCTTCCCTAATAACATTTTTTTATTGATCTTCTTTGGTCTGGGACAGTTCCTGACAGTTTCCCATTGAACCTACAATACTGAGAGATGAATAGCTTATAGGGAAGCTATTGAGATGGGATCAGCATTTTGACTTTTAGGTTTTCAAGAAATTTACATGTTTCAAGCATCTCCAAATGTGATTTGACTATCTTTTGTTCCTGTCTGTGGTATGTGTATCAGGTATAAGTCTATGAATAACTCAAAAACCAATCGTGGAATCCAAATAAAATTATAGTAACAGGCATTTTACAGTGTTGATTTTGAGCAAAAGAGTGCAGTAGATTTTGCTTTAAAGAGATGATGTCATATGCTGTTATATACTGTATGTGTGTATATATATATATATATATATATATATATATATATATATATATATATATATATATATATATATATATACACACACACACACACACAGTGGCATGCAAAATGTTCAATCCTCTTGAAAGTTTTCATAATTTTTTACATGACAAAAGATTTGTACACATAATATCCATTCAGTAGTTTTAATAGTCAACGCTTATGCTGTAATAATACCTTTTTAAAGTCCAAATAAACTGTTTTCTGTAGATATTTAACTGAAGATGAAAAACTCACTGTGGTGGGCTGGCGCCCTGCCCAGGGTTTGTTTCCTGCCTTGTGCCCTGTGTTGGCTGGGATTGGCTCCAGCAGACCCCCGTGACCCTGTAGTTAGAATATAGCGGGTTGGATAATGGATGGCTGGATGGATGAAAAACTCACAAGTTAGTGTTTGCATAAGTATTTAAACCTCTGTGCTTTGGAAGCTCCAGGTCTACACAAATGACAAAGAGTTTGCTAAAAATACTGAATTGTTATGCAGATAATGATGATGATTTTCAAGGGGATTGAATACTTTTGCGCTTCATTGTATATAGTGGTTTAATGAGGAACAAGAAGTCCACAGAAAAAATGTTGTGTGGCCAACCCACTCATCCCCCTTTAATCAAAAGGAAAAAAGCAAACAAAATGAGGCATTCTGCAGCACAGTATGCAAAAGAAAAGTCCTCAAAATCACAGATGCCATCAGGTTTGGTATCAAGGTTTGGATCAGTCATTCAATAGGTGCTCTGTCCTGTGGTATGCTCTTTTCAGAGAGTGACACCTCTTTCTGGCAGCCTCGTGACTTATAGGTAGGGGACTGGAAGGGGCAGAGTCAAATGCCCTCACTTGGGTGTCTTTTTGATACTGCGGAAGGAACAGAAGAGAACGTAGTTAGGACCAGCGCCCCCTCTTACCCCTGGTAATACATACCTCAGATGAGCCTATAGAGTGATCCCCAGACACACATGCTTGAAATATATACTATACAAACATATGAATAAGTTTGGGAACCCCTCTTAGCCTGCATAATAATTGACTCTCCTTTCAACAAAAAAAGATAACAGTCGTACGTCTTTCATTTCCTAGGAACATCTGAGTACTGGGGTGTTTTCTGAACAAAGATTTTTAGTGAAGCAGTATTTAGTTGTATGAAATTAAATCGAATGTGTAAAACTGGCTATGCACAAATTTGTAATTTTGCTGATTTGAATGCCTGTCACTGCTCAATGCTGATTACTTGCAACACCAAATTGGTTGGATTAGCTTGTTAAGTGTTGAACCTCATAGACAGGTGTGTCCAATCATGAGATATAAAGGTATTTAAGGTGGTCAACTGCACGTTGTACTTCCCTTTGGCTCTCCTCTGAAGAGTGACAGCATGGGATCTAAAAGCAACTCTCAAAAGATCTGAAAACAAAGATTGTTGAGTCTCCTGGTTTAGGGGAAGGCTACAAAAAGCTATCTCAGAGGTTTAAACTGTCCATTTCAACTGTAAGGAACGGAATCAGGAAATGGAAGGCCACAGGCACAGTTGCTGTTAAACCCAGCAGGTCTGACAGGCCAAGAAAAATACAAGAGCGGCATATGCGCAGGATTATGAGAATGGTTACAGACAACCTACAGTTCACCTCCAAAGACCTGCAAGAACATCTCACTGCAGATGGTGTATCTGTACATCGTTCTAGTTTCAGCACAATTTGCACAAAGAACATCTGTATGGCAGGGTGATGAGAAAGAAGCCCTTTCTGCACTCACGCCACAAACAGAGTCGCT
Source organism: Erpetoichthys calabaricus (assembly GCF_900747795.2). Lineage (NCBI taxonomy): Eukaryota > Metazoa > Chordata > Cladistia > Polypteriformes > Polypteridae > Erpetoichthys > Erpetoichthys calabaricus. The sequence goes on along the minus strand of NC_041397.2, from coordinate 291,099,581 downwards.
TGTTGTATGCCAATGCTCATTTAGACAAGCCAGATTCATTTCGGAACAAAGTGCTTTGGACTGATGAGACAAAAAAGGAGTTACTTGGCCATAACAAAAAGCACTTTGCATGGCGGAAGAAGAACACCGCATTCCAAGAAAAACACCTGCTACCTACTGTCAAATTTGGTGGAGGTTCCATCATGCTGTGTGGCTAGTTCAGGGACTGGGGCCCTTTTTAAAATCGAGGGTCAGATGAATTCAACCCAATATTAACAAATTCTTCAGGATAATGTTCAAGCATCAGTCACAAAGTTGAAGTTACGCAGGGGTTGGATATTCCAACAAGACAATGACCCAAAAGATAGCTAGCATTCATGTAGAGGGAGACGTACAATGTTCTGGAATGGCTGTCATAGTCCCCTGACTTGAATATTATCAAAAATCTATGGGACGATTTGAAGCAGGCTGTCCATGCTCGGCAGCCATCAAATTTAACTGAACTGAAGAGATTTTGTATGGAAGAACGGTCAACAATACCTCCATCCAGAATCCAGACACTCATCAAAGGCTATAGGAGGACAGCGTCTAGAGGCTGTTAGATTTGCAAAAGGAGGCTCACCTAAGTATTGATGTCATATCTTTGTTGGGGTGCCCAAATTTATGCACCTGTCTAATTTTGTTATGATGCATATTGCATATTTTCTGTTAATCCAATAAACTTAATGTCACTGCTGAAATACTACTGTTTCCATAAGGCATGTCATATATTAAAAGGAAGTTGCTACTTTGAAAGCTCAGCCAATGAGAAACAAAAATCCAAAGAAGTAAGAGGGGTTCCCAGACTTTTTCATATGACTGTATTTAATATATTTACAGTACACAATCCCTCACTGTTTATAGGGAGAATATTATGATGAGTTCAAACATTCAGAGCACTGTTTAGTAACCCACAAATGAGCCAGCACCTGATCAGACCTTTACATCTTTAAGCAGCTCTTTTGTGCTTCTGCAGTCTGTGTGTGGCAATAGCAAATGAATGTCTCACTGACATCACAGGGCACTGAGGCAACTTCTGGTGGTGACAGGAGCATCCATGTAGGAAAGCTTACAATGGCAGGAAGGAGATGGGCTAGAACAGGCATTTTCACACTCCCCATAGCCTCAGGGGAATTTTAGTAGAGGGGTGGGGATGCCACATGACATGTTGATTGGAAGGAAGTTGTTAAGCAACGAGGTGGACACTTCCATTTCTCTGTAGTCGCTCATTAATGAAATGTGTGACTTCTGCTCAAGTATTTTGTAGTAGCTGTGTTCAATCAAATAACTGTGGAAATGAACTTGGACATCTTTTGGCTTTGAATTTCTCCTCAGAAAAGCACGCTGTCTTTGCTCTAGCACAGTGAAGACCTGCTTTGCTTCCCATCCATCCATCCATTTTCCAACCCGCTGAATCCGAACTCAGGGTCACGGGGTTCTGCTGGAGCCAATCCCAGCCAACACAGGGCACAAGGCAGGAACCAATCCCGGGCAGGGTGCCAACTCACCGCAGGACACACACAAACACACCCACACACCAAGCACACACTAGGGCCAATTTAGAATCGCCAATCCACCTAACCTGCATATCTTTGGACTGTGGGAGGAAACCGGAGCGCCCGTGCTTTGCTTCCCTTTCAATTTATTTTCAGCCCACTTTTCTTTGTAAGGGTTATGATGGTGGCATTTTGAACTGGATAGCTCAGGCCACCCAACCCTCAGCAAAATCTCTAGCCCCACCTTCAAGCTGTGCTTCAAACAAGAGTTAAAGATCCAAGTCACAGTTTGATTTGGATAGTTTGCAACCTTTAAATTTTGAATCCCCTTTGGTTTTCCTTCCATAATTTTATATGCTGTATTCCTGCTTTCAGTAACAAACCACAAACTGTTTTCTGACCTCAAAAGGGTTTTATCAATGAGGTTAAATTGTACCTAATCTTATTTACCTCTTAAATTATTTGATATGCAGCAAGCTACTGTTTTATTGACTGTTAGATTATGGCATAGTTGAATTGGTTCAGTTTAAAAAAAGAAACACTGATAAAAAGAGAGAATGCCTGGAAAGTTTGGCCAAAGGTGAAGGATCCATCTATTAATTGAGTTCAGAGTCAAAGCGAGTTTAACTGACTCTGTGAGTTTGAGTAAGTCATTTAAGCAGCCCCTGCTCCAGTTTTAAATAACGGGAGTAAACAATTATGCCATCATTTTCCACTTCTACGGCACATTGTAATGGCGATCAATGTAAAAGAGTTCTGTGAAAATAAAGAATACAGGATAAGAATAACGAGAGTAGACATCATTCTGTCCATGAAGCTCATTCTTCTGCTAATAACAGATTGATTCAAGATCTAAAGGTGCCCCACAAGCAGTGTAACATCAGAACCATCTGAATAAAGAAGTACCTCTTCATTTCTGTTTTACATCAACTGACCCTTCCGCTACACTGGTGACCCCCAGGGTCACATTTCACTGCTCATTTTACAGAAGTCTTTAGAACCCTGCATGTTTCCAAATTTGGAAAGACTGAAGAAGTACTTTGTACATGCCCTTCATGGATTTCAAGTCACAATGAATTAGTGAATCACCTCTGCTGTTCTTGCAGATTCAACCTCCTTTGTCCAAATCCCTGTTATGGGTGGTACGCAGCTATCGCGTATGTCAAAAGTTATCTGTTGTACACCGAAAAAAACCTGCACAGTCTTGACATTATGTCAGCATATGAAACATAAAACTGAATGCCAAAGTGGGAGAAGAGCTAAGCATATTTAAAAAAAAAAAATGTAACCAGAAAGAGCAATAAATGAACACTTTATTGACGTCTCAGTAACTCAGTGTCCTTACATGGTCTGAGTAAACTGTCCTATGTATTTGCTTTTATATCATTGCTGGAGTGGGCTCTACATTGTATGAAGTTTACCTTTAAAATCTTCCCTGTTGATTCTAAATAGTCCTCACGTATACATGTTCTGTCACTTTATTTCTTTAAGACTTTTTATATCTGCATCAGTGTGTACAACTATAATAATTAAATTGAGTTTTTACCTACTTGCTCTGTTGAACAAAGCCTCAGCCTCTATGATACCGAACTGAGTTAGGCAGGTCACAGAATGAAACTATGATGTTATATTTTTGTGAAGTATCTTGAGAACAGGGGACAGTATGGTGCTACTGCCACATTGATAAAGAATATCTGTCTAATTTGTCTCTGTGGATTTTCTTCTGGGTTCTCCGGATTTACTCAGCCACCAACTGATGTGCTTATTAGGTAAACTGATGAGTCGTCATTGACTTCATGTAAATGTGAGTGTGAAATGCTTGTGTGAGTAGGCACACTACAGTGGACTAACATGGCTGTCTTGTGGGGTCAGACATAATTCTCAAATGAGAATAGATATCTGTGAGCGACTTATAAACTTTTTATGAACAGTGGCAAAATCTGCCACTGAAAATGCTCCACCCACAAAGTTTCTTCCTAAAACATTCGCCAACCCCAGTTTCCTCCAGTCTGTATATTTTAAACATTTGGAGTTGAGGTGTCCCATTTAACCTTGCGTATTTAGAAAAATGTGTAAAGTCACAATGGAAAGTCAGGTAGGGAGAAAAAGAAATTGAACAGAAGACTTGATGTTACGGAAAAATAGAAAAGTATCATTTAACAAGGGCTAATGTTTTTGGCATGCAGTATGTTGTAGTGGTTAAGACTTTGGACCTAGGACTTTAGACCATGAGGTTGCAGATTCAAATCCCAGTACTGACACTGTGTGACCACGAGCAAGTCACTTCACCTACCTGTGCTCCAATTGAAAGCACATGTATCGGGTATGTTGTAAGTCATCTTGGATAAAGGCATCAGTCAGATAATAAGAAATAATATTATTACTAGGTCACTATGACAGGGTGCCTCGAGAGGAGCTGTGGTATTGTATGAGGAAGTCGGGAGTGGCAGAGAAGTACGTAAGAGTTGTACAGGATATGTACGAGGGAAGTGTGACAGTAGTGAGGTCTGCGGTAGGAGTGACGGATGCATTCAAGGTGGAGGTGGGATTACATCAGGGATCGGTTCCGAGCCCTTTCTTATTTGTAATGGTGAGGGACAGGTTGACAGACGAGATTAGACAGGAGTCCCCTTGGACTGTGATGTTTGCTGATGACATTGTGATCTGTAGCGATAGTAGGGAGCAGGTTGAGGAGACCCTGGAGAGGTGAAGATATGCTCTAGGGAGGAGAGGAATGAAGGTCCGTAGGAACAAGACAGAATACATGTGTGTAAATGAGAGGGAGGTCAGTGGAATGGTGAGGATGCGAGGAGTAGAGTTGGCAAAGGTGGATGAGTTTAAATACTTGGGATCAACAGTACAGAGTAATGGGGATTGTGGAAGAGAGGTGAAGAAGAGAGTGCAGGCAGAGTGGAATGGGCGGAGAAAAGTGTCAGGAGTAATTTGTGACAGATGGGTATCAGCATGAGTGAAAGGGAAGGTCTACAGGACGGTAGTGTGACCAGCTATGTTATATGGGTTGGAGACGGTGGCACTGACCAGAAAGCAGGAGACAGAGCTGGAGGTGGAAGAGTTAAAGATGCTAAGATTTGCATTGGGTGTGACGAGGGTGGACAGGATTAGAAATGAGGACATTAGAGGGTCAGCTCAAGTTGGACGGTTGGAAGACAAAGTCAGAGAGGCGAGATTGCGTTGGTTTGGACATGTGCAGAGGAGAGATGCTGAGTATATTGGGAGAAGGATGCTAAGGATAGAGCTGCCAGGCAAGGGGAAAAGAGGAAGGCCTAAGAGAAGGTTTATGGATGTGGTAAGAGAGGACATGGAGGTGATGGGTGTAACAGAACAAGATGCAGGGGGACAGAAAGATATGGAAGAAGATGATCCACTGTGGCAACCCATAATGGGAGCAGCCAGAAGAAGAAGCAGAAGACTTGGTCATTAGAACCTGTTAAAGTTGAACATGCCATACACAACTTCCCAGGAGTAAAACATTCCTGCATTAGATCAATTCTTGTTTTACAGTACCAAGTGACTTGGCTTTTGTTGAGCTTAACTGGTTTACTGAATTGAACCGGTTTTCAACATGAATGCCAGCAGTGTGAAAATGAAGTTACTTCACATGCGTGTAAGCCAGCAGACAGTATTCACATATCTCTCAAAGCAAATAAATTTACTGTAAACTAAGTCAAAGTACTACAAGTGGTTGAGATAAGAATCAGAGGAAGTTGATTTTATAGAATGTCAACAGCTGGTGTCCTATACTGGGCTTCCTGTTTTCACAATAGTACAATTGGACTAATCAGGTTCATTAACTGATGGGACTGATTAAAAAAAAATCTTATCAGCTCATTATATTTTATAGTATTTATAATGAATATTTAACATTGTAAAACTTAACAGCCTGAAATTCTTAAACTCACTTAATCCAATTCAGGATCATAGCTGCTGGGATCTATACAGGCAGAATTGGGTGCAAGGCTGGACCAAGCCTACATGGGATGGAAGGACTTACTTGCATGCACACACCCATAAATGGCTAATTTTGAATCAACAATTCAGTTTTAGTTCATTTTTGCATATCACTCTTCATTAAGAGCAGGCTACAGAGTGTTGTAACATGTTCACAAGTAAATTGTAACTGTAAACTTTAACATACAAAAAGAAACAGATTTGTTTAAACATACATGAAGAAAAACAGCTGCAAACTGATTAAAATAAGTGGATCCTAACAATATCTTTACATTAACATTATTGTTGAACTATTGCCAGTTGACATTGAAGGAGAGACAAACATAAACTCCAGTCAACAGGACCTCTAAAGAAAATAAACCTCTGAGCAGGTCCGTAGTTGATTATGACAAAGAAAGCCAGACACAGTCGTGGAGAACTCGGCTAACTGGCCTCCCACCCCACTCTGCCTGGCCCAACTAATCAATGACAGAATCTTTTCATTCTGTTATTCCAAGGCTTCCAGTATCTGAGATGTTTTTGCAAGGGCAAGAAAACAACTTGTAAAAGAGGAGTAGCACCACAGCAAAACACTGAGAAGAGAAACTAAACAGAGGAGGGCTAGCAGCAGTTCATAATTATTACTTATGACTAGCAAGCAGAGAAGCAGTATGCACACCTAAACTAAGTATGTTATACTTAAGTAATGAGTCTTTAGCTTGGATTTAAAACCTGTGACTGAACGGACCTCTCTTACATAAGCAGTTTTTGGGCCTCATCACTAAAATCATGACCTCTCACCCTTATTTTGTTAATCCTTGGAATCTTTAGTAGCCCGGCATCTCAAGATCTTAATATGTGCCCTGGTTTGTACAGTAAGTAATGATAGGCTCGGCTGTTTAAGAAGGGCATTGGCCATTTTAGGCTTTATATGTAAGGAGTATTTTGAAATCGGCCCTGAGCTTAACTGAAAGCCAGTTTAACAACTTAAGTGCAGGAGTTAAGTGGTCATACTTTCTAGTTTTTGTAATAATTCTTGTAGTACAATTTTGAGTGAAATGAAAGCTGCATATAAAATGATTTGAGCAGCCTATAAATAACTCCTAGCAGTAGTCAGTCCTACCAGAAATAAATTCATTAATGAATCTCTCATTATTTGTATCCTCCATATTCAGAAGCCATCATAATATTCCATGGTTTTGTAATGTGTGTTTTTAAAATACATACTGGTACCATAGATAATGCCTAAATTCCATGCTGACACAGTAAGACTAATGAATAGTCCTACTGAGCTAAAATGTGACAGAATATTGTTGCAGTCTGTATCACTCCCCCCAGTAAATAACGTTTCTTGTTTTCTCCTGTGTTTAGAAACAAGTACTTGTCATCCATTCACTCCTTTAACTCAATGACTCAGTTATTTTATGGCACCATTGGAGAAACTTCATTTAGTCCCAGAGAAGCGGGGTATCATCTGCAGTGAAAATGAAGGCTGTGTTTTCTTACCATAGTTTCCAATAGAAGGATGTAAAGGGACAATCAGCCTAAATGTGTCTCTTTTGGGATTTAGCAGGAACACAGGAGTACCCATACAGGCAGGGGGAGAGCTTCCAAATTCCATTTGGATAATGCCTGGTCATAGGATTTGAACCCAGGATGCTGGATCTATGACACCGTAGCACTCATCACTTTACCACCATGCTGCCACATGATGTAAACAATTTCTGTGCTTGTAGTAGTTTAGATGTAATTTTGTGGCAAAGCTGTTAATGCCAGTGCCTCACTTGTCCAGGGTTTTAAGGTCCATCCTAACCCCAGTTACCTTTTTTTTGTATCCAGACCCTCCAGTAAAAGTTAGCAGATTAGATTGAATGGTGACTATAAGTGACTGTTGGTGAGTGCATTGATTGTACCCGTTAGTGACTCGCCTTGTGCCCTGTGTTGCAGGGATAGGCACAAGCTCCATGAATTCCTGACTTATAAAATGAATTTATGGATTGTTTTTAATGATGCAGTACCACGCATAACTTGGGAGTGAGTGCTAGATAAGAGGGCACAGCCATGGCACACCCTCCTTATAATGAAGAATATGTTTTACTCTTCCTACTGAAGAATTATCATGAATGTGGAGAGGGTCCAATACAGGGTATCAGAACATTGTGCATCCGATCGTAAAGCAGCATTAATAAAGAATAGCAGTCGGTATCGTGACATTGTACATTTTTGAGTGCATTTTGATATCTCTTATTGTCTGTTTTTTGTTATCACTCATCCAGCAAACAGATGGAGAGGGAAAAATAGGAAATGGTTAGGCATGTTGGCTTTAAAAGCACCATGATAATAATTCTAAAACAAAAAAAAAAAGTTCCTTCCACTCTAATCACTTCAGCCTGAAAATGTAGCAGTGGCGCTAATTGGGAGCGGGCATGTCAGCAGCGAAATTCCACAAGCACTTTTGTCTGTCGTCATGTCGCCTGTTAGAAGACAGATTCCTCTTTTAGGAAGTTGACGGTAGAGCAGGGGGTGGGGTGTCAACAGGGCAGTCATTTGTAACAAGGGGGGAAAAAAAGTTGAAAAATGAGGCAGCTGCTGTTGCCAAGCACCTAGTTTGGGGATGTGACTACCCTGGGCGTCTATTTAAGGAATGATGGAAAACAGTCTATAGACCGCAGCACAGAAAGAATCTTGTTGTTTAAAAGTCCTCCATAAAGCCAGACCACCTGTACTGACATGGTTGCTGCTGGTGATGTCAAACTGTTGCCTTACTCCTTGTGTGCTAGAGTATAGCTGGACTGCTTTTTAATTGCAGGTGGTTTCTGTAATCTATGAATTAGTGTAATATTTTACACTGTGCAATTTTATTATGTCTTCCTTTGGAAGACCACATAGCTAACGCTTGGGTAATATTTAACAAGCAGCTAGAAGAGAAGCAATGTGAGAAACAAAGCCAGGAGAATTAACTACAGCCATTGACGCGTTTCCCGTTATTCTTGACACACCCAGGTTGTACAATAGAGTGTCCTTTGGCAACAAAAATGAGTGCCACCCTAAAAAAGGTAGAACATTTAGATATGATGAAAAGCAAAACATGAGTAACGGGCAGAGTACATCTTCAGTTTAATAGAAACAAAGACATTTGCTAATTATTTGGCTCCATCTCCTTGTAACCTGCGAATGGAGCAATTTGTAAATACTGTAGTGGAAAGGGCAGAAATCTCATTATTGTCATATATAGTGAGGGACGCCACGCCGAAACTGGCAACTCAGCCAAAACTGTACTAGGAACCTTGCCCGGACAGGATGCCCACAGCATGGGAAGACAACTTGTGCAGGACATTGCCTTCCCTGGAACGCTAGATGGCAGCCTTCCTGGGTTGTGATATCACCACAGATTTCCACAGGGCACATCGGGAATTGGAGTTTGTCGGTTCAGCCCTGTTGGAGTCCATGGGTACCGCCAGGGTGCACTGAGATGAATAGCAAGCCCCACTTCGTCAGGCTCCATACGCACTTGGAAATACTTATAAACCACAGTTTCAGGACACCGGTAGTGCTCCCGGGTGTAAGAAGCAGCCCCACTTCAATCTGGGAGCCAGTGTCTGGAGGAGGAAAATGAAGCTTGCTGTGTGGAGTGGAGCAGGAAGAGAAAGAGAGAAGTACAGAGTATTGAGTGTTGTGGTGTGCAAAATGCTTACTGTGTAAAGAGTTTCCCAAAAATAAAAGCTATGTAAATAGTGATAAATATATATATTAATATATATCTATATATATATCTATATATATATATCTATATATATATATATATATATATATATATATCTATATATATATATATATATATATATATATATATATATATATATATATATATATATACAGTATATATACCTACACTGTGTGTGTAAATCCCTGTGAACAGCCTATTGAAAGTTATGTAAAGATTTGTTCTACCATGACGCCAATGTATTTGAAGATTTGTGGAAGTTAGGAACACATTTTCCAACTCAGACAAAATCACACAAACAAGCAAGCACAGGATACAACATAATTCTAGGAAAAATTGTAATCTGATGGGTGTAACTGTAATCCAACTATGCAATGAAGTGTTGAAACAGACAGACACCACCGATTACAATACTGCCAGCTTGTTGTGGCTCACTTTTAAAACTACTACCACCATCTTTCACCCAACAGCCCTTGCAGCAACTGGCAAAGCTGCCCAATGATGAAGTACTCCCAGGATTGTTTTCAATTTAAGTAACCGGGCTAAAGCATCATTTGAGGTTTTCTGCAATAAAATTCACTATATACTTACCATTTATTTATTGACGATAAACCTGTGAATAACAAGGGCTGACTTGTAAACATAAATGCTAATTTTACATGTAGATAAAATAACTACACCCCTACATTAATCACTACCTCAAATACCTAAAATTAGAATTGGGTGCCCCAGGTCAGGTGCAGATGGTCAGAACATCATTAGAGAAGATCTTGACAGAACATGCCCCCTTTATTTAACCCTAAGACATTTAGTTTGTTTTGCTCTCTGTTGTTGAAGTGTGCGTTATCATCATGTCTAGATTGAGACAGCTCTCAGAGGCCATCACAAAAAAGGTTCTAGATGGCCATGAGTTGTAAAAGGGATTTAAAAAAATCTCCTAACAACTGAAAATCAGTCATTCCACTATCCAGAAGATTATTTACAAGTGGAGAAGACTTCAAATAACTTTCAACTTGGCCAGGCCATGCCACCCCTGAAAGTTCAGCCTGAGAACAGAATGCAAGATGCTCAAAGAAGTCCCTAAAAAGCCCAGAATGTAACCACAGGACCTATAGGTAGCTCTTGCCACTGTTGATTTCCAAGTGCATTAGAATGTGGCCATACAAATTACATCTTCATGGTAGGTGTAACCAGGAGGAGACCATTTTTGTCCAGAAAGAACATCAGGCAAAGACTAAAGGTTGTCTATGAACACATAGACAAAGACTAGGACTTCTGGAACAATGCTCTCTGGACAGCTGAGGCAGTGATTATTTGCCATAATACCAGAAGATGTTTGGCAAAAACAAAAGACAGCATTTGACGGAAAGAACCAGATACCAGCTGTAAAACACTGTGGTGGTAATGTTATGTTTTGGGGCTGCTTTGCTGTATAGAAGTACGAGTCCCATTGAGAGGCTGTGAAGGCTTTGAAACGGGCCGTGTAAGCAAAACACCCCACTTCTGACATCACACATCGGAAAGAATTGCACATGGAGGAGTTGATTTCAGAGACCAATAGGAAGTTACAGGAAACACCTACTTGAGCTCGTTTCTGCCAAAGGGGGCAATACAGGTGGTAATGTAATATCTGTTCGTTTTTTGTTGAATAAATTATTGCAAAATCAGATTTCCATTACTTTTTTCAGTTACACATTTACAATGTCATGTTGTTAAGTTTTACAATGTTAAATGTTCATTATAAATATTATAAAATGTAAAGAGCTGATAACATTTTTTTACACAATTATCACGTAAAGATATTGTTTAAATGAAGATCAAATGTAAATACTGAATATCCACATATGTTGGAAAAGAAAAAAAAAATTCATGGGGTGTGCTTGTGCAGTAAGCTAGAGTCTTCTAAGTATACAAATCCCACAAGTACTCCTCACTGCAGAACCAAAAATCCAAGGAGAGTAGTTGGACCTGATTCACCTTCTCTCATTTCTTGTTGTAGGTATAGAGTCGAACCAGAAATTCACTTAGTGCCTGCTCTGTCCCAGCTTTTGCTTGCTTTGTCTCTCAATAATTATGTATTTTCTTCCATAGTGCAGTTCAGGGCTTCCATATGAAGTCTGTCTGTCTGTCTATCTATCTGTCTGCCTGGCTCCTACCTATCTGTTGCATTCACATTGCACATATTGTATGTAATATTAGGCAGATTTTGCATAGCGGCTGGCAGACAACGAGAAGGTCATTCTTTAAGGGCAAAACAAAAGAATAAGAGTAATGTGAGGTTGTTATGAAAGAATTTGGTAAAACTCTCACCAAAATCATAAGAACAAAATCAACAATAGAAGGAAATCTAATCCAAAAGCATTCTCTTAAGTTTTCTCTCTCACAAGGTCTTTCCTTTAAAGAAGTTAAAGTTCAAATGCTTATTGTAATGTGGGTATGCTCTGTTATATATGGGGACCTCCATAATGCTGTAAGTCACATGACACATCCATCATGTGCCTAGCAACTACGCAGCATCATAGGGAACAGACGCAAAAAGTGGCGGTGTTCATCACATCCAGGAACGCAAAAACAGCAACACAATGAGTAAGCAAAAGGAAAGTAACAATAATTTATTGAAACAAAAGCATATGCAGTTAATTAATGAATTCCTGGCATTATCTCTTTGACTTTGTGTTATACAGTGTATTATCTATTGCTCTGTCGTTAACAAGAACACAGTTGGAAATATGTTAAGGGCAGATTTTGTACAAATGTTACAAAGTTTTTCTTCACTCAGAGACACCTGGAGTAAATTACCAAGTAGTGTGGCGGAGAGCAGGACTTTAGGGGCCTTCAGATCTCGACTTCATGTTATTTTAGGTGACACGGATGGGCAGGCTTGTTGGCCTGAATGACATCATAATTGTTTCTTATGCTCTTTCCTATGATTTCGTGTTTTTCATATGTCAGTATTTCTGTGTCTGTCACATAATGCCTTTCCTACCCATCGATCCATTTTATAGCTCCTTTAACATCTTTATCTGTCTGCTATACTTGTGTGTATGCTGTGCAGTGGATTTGCTTGCTTCGTAGTCCTGCAGGAACAATCGCGACTTTCCAAGTGTGTGTGTGTGTGTGTCTCTCACAGTTTACAGCCAAAAGAGGCTGAGTCACAGGGAAAGCTCTCAGTGTTGTATTTGGCACAGATTTTTTTTTTTTTATATAATTAAGAATCTCCCATTTGTAAACACGAGTCAGGGTGACGTTTTCACATGAAATCCTTCCCAGCCCCCCCAAATCCTGTTTCCACTGCTGCCGGCCGCGCTGTGACCTTTACTGCGCTCCTCTGTGCTTTTAATTTGAAGCTGTAACCAAAGCTGCCTGTAGGCCAGGCTTGGGAGGCTGTGCGCTGCATCCAGCCTTTCTGTTAAGAGAATTTCGGAGCGTCCCAGAGCAGCAGACACACAACACTTCCCAGGACTGAGCTTTCTGTGGATTTACACTCTGAGAGGAAGATGGAAAGCCAGAACAGAACGATGCCTTATGCCATCCCCGAGGATGGGGAGTTGCCGTCACCGGTGGTCAACGGTGTCCAGCATGCCGACATCAATGAAGCCGAAGTGCCGATTTCTAAGAGCCAGAGAAGGCGCAGTGATATTAAAGTGTACAAGGAATTCTGTGACTTCTATGCCCGCTTGTAAGTCCACCTGATTTTCTTTACTATTATAACTTTGTTCCTAGGGGCTCCGTGGTATATTATTAGGAATAAGCCTTTAAGACAGCCTTTGAAGTACATTTCTGAGGAGTCTCACCTCATCTTCCATACCCAGTTGAGCTCCCTGCCTGTTGTTGTCCTTTTCAAACACAAAGTGCCATAACATCCTGACAAGAGAGTCCTGCCTTAAAAGGGCAGAAAGAGTAAGTGAAGCTCACTCGAGAACAAAGCAAGAAAATCAAGACAGTCCTTGTTGGTATGGGTGGTGGGCTGCAAAAAAAATGTCATTTCTTTATTTCTCTCAATGAATAGAGAGACTAGGATTCGTTATTTGTTTTCTTATAGTTTCTGTTATGCCTCACATTTGTACATTTACACTTTTAATTTTTTTGCTTTTTTTTTTTTCTGGTTGGCATTTACTTTAGACTTCATATTAGTGTTTGATATATTGCTCCTTGGCATTTGCGGTCCTGCTGTCTGACAACAAATTTCTTTTGAAGGCAGTCGGTCCCATTTCACAGCTTAAACACCAAGAATAGAATTAGGGAAGTCTGTATATATATATATATATATAAAAAAAAAAAAAAAAACTTAAGCGGCCATTGTGGTCCTCTCTGTCAGTTGTCAAGTGTCTGCACAGGTCTTTAGCTGAACTTCTGGATCGTATTGGCGAATCTAAATGGGGAAGGTGGGCTGACGTCCTTTCCAGAGTTAGTCCCTGCTTTATAACAGGCTTATTGTAGGTCTTTGGTTATTTACTATTTTATTGTCCCCCCCCCCCCCCCCCCCCTTTTTTTTTGAAACCTCTTTTGGGTTTCTCTTTAATAAATAAAATGTATATCATTTTTTGCTGTTTAAATTCTCTGTCTTCCTCAGCATTGCAATAGTTAGATAGTAAGTACCTAAGAGGGAAATTTATCTTTTTTCAGGAGGCCGAGAAAGTTTGTAACAAACGAGCAACAACAGCCCCCCTCGAATACACGCAATTACTAAAAAGAAGAAATCTTCTGATTTGGCTGAAGATGAGAGAGCAGTCACAGTGAGACTTAATAAAAAGGCCTATTGCTGTAGGAATGAAGGACTCCCAGTAGTGTTTTTTTGGTTTACACACATGTGCTGAATAATTTATTGGCTTAAAATGCTATGAATGGGGACCCCAAATTGTTTAAAAAAAAAAAAATCCCTTTACCTTCAAAATATTCTCCTTGAGATGCAATACACTTGTTCCAGTGCTTTCCCCCCTTCCTGTTAACCTGTCCTGTACTCAGTGTCTAGAGCATGTGTTGCTAGATTCTTTCTATGGTAGCAAATCTTCTTCACTTCAGTCTCAATTTCACTTTCGGGAACAAAAAGAAGAGATCTGGTGAACATGGGGTGGAGAGGTGGGGGAGTGCAATGCAACAACCAAATTGTTTTTTGATCAAAAACTCTTTGACCGATAAAGCGGTGTGCACAGGTCCACTGTCACAGAATAAAATGCAGTTTTGGGTGCCCACTTCCTTGGACCTTTTTTTTTTCTGATGCTTTCCTGTAGACATCTCAACAGTTTAATATAATGTCACTGATTAACAGTCTGTTAACAGGGAACAGACGCTTTACGAATAAGTCCGTCAATATCGGAAAATGCAATCGTAATTGTCTCTTGAAAAGAAAACAAATCGCAGAAGTCATCTGCACGATTGTTGAATAAATGGCAAATGTACAGGCTTGATCACCTCGGCATGATGCCACTCAGTTGACTAATTACCCGGACTGTAGGCATACAATACTTAGGATTAGGGAGCAGTTCTTGAATATGTCGCTAATTTTTTGGGTCCATCCCCATAGTGTGCCAAAGAAAGGATATAGAGCATTACTCAAAATGTCCTTTTGTTTTGTCTTCATTGTGTTCTCCTCTGCTACCTCTAAGTGTTTACAATGTAGTGCATTTTCACTGAAAATATTTATAGAGTCATAGAGTTGTGGTTATATCGCAGTGTGTTCGCAGCTCTGGCTTCATAATCTGTTTTGTCTGAGCTCTGTTTGCATGCTCTCTTTGACTATGACTATGAGCTGGATCAAACCAGTTTAGTAAAGGGTAAATGGATATGTTAAATATATATTTACATTTGGTGTTATTTTGGTCTTTACAGTATTGCTCTTGTGTGGAAATAGCATGGAAGCACAGTGCTTGGTGCGGTCACCTTACTGCTCGAGGAGCACTCGATTCAAATCCCAGCTTGCTGCCCGTCAGTGTGGATTGTCCACATTTTCCTCATGTCTGCATTGGTTTTGCTTCCTGTTTCTCCAGTTTTCCTCTCACATCCCAAAGGCGTATGTGTTGGGATCACAGAGGTTTCTAAATTGGTTTAAGGTAGATGTATTATGTAAACGTGCTCTGCAATGGAGTGGCACCCCGTCCAGGGTTGGTTCTGCACTTTAGCCCAATGCTGCCAGATTAGTCAGTAGCCTTCAAAGACCTTGAAATGAATTAAGGAACTTTGAGAACGGATACACTTATAGATGGATGTTTATACTGTCCTGTGTTACCACTGTAGCTCATTTTAGAAATTCTGTGTAATCCAATACACAACCTGACTGTAATCCCTCACAATTCCTCTTCACGGATGACAAATTGCCCAAGTGATTTCATCAGGTAGATACTCCCATGTTGCATAGCCGCTGTGTTTTGGTAAATCGCATTTCTGTACAGTCCCTTTTCAGATCTTACTTTATCATTATGATGGTATCCAGTGCACTTACCCATTTTTGGTAATTTGTGTCACATTCTGATAGCTGTAATCCCTCTTGATGTTTTCATGAGCTCAGTCCGAGCTGTAAAGTTGCACTAAAGAAAGGCCAGTGTGACAGGTGGGGAATCTGCTGTGTGATGGAAGGCGGTTTATTAATACTTTGTGCCTGAGTCAGGGTTACTTTAATGCTTGGCCCTTAGAAGTAGTCTGATCCTAAGTCCTTTCTTTCATTGTTTTAATCAGTTAATGAAAAATTGGTTTGTCAATGCACTACTTCCACATCAGATCATTTTGTTCTGATATTAGAAATCACAGCCTACACACATACACAAAGGCAATGCCTCAAATCCCTGTAATGAATGCAAATTGGAATAAAGCAATGCAGAGCTCTCCACATTAAGCTGGTTTGAAGACTACTGAGAATTGATGAATCAATAAATTACTGACGTCAGAAGAACCTAAAAGCGAGCCACATGTTACATTATCTGGGTGTTTGGTTACTCTTAATATAACGGGAGGTGGCACAGTAGCTACTGCTGCCCGACAACTCTAGGGATCTGGATTCAAATTCAGATCCTTTTGTGCTTACCTTCTAGAATTTGGCTTCTTCTGAAGTACAGATATATTGGTGTGATGTGTGTGAAAGAGCACGTCTTGCAGTAGACCCGAGTCCCACCCAGGACTGCTTCCAGCCTTGTGTCGGATTTATCTGGAGTAGGCTCTTGCTCCCGGCAACTTTGTAAAAAGGCATGAGATTTCAGTTTCCAGAGTAGCGAGGGCTTCAAATTATTCTTAGAGAACCAGTCAGGTCCGATGTCATTTATCATGTGTATCACAGTGTGTGTTTACCATTTATAATAGAATGCAGAATTTGCATTAAGTCATAAATATATAAATAGAAGATATATTGTTCTGAATCATTTAAACAAAACTGGACATAATTATCAGCAGAGAGTTGGATGCCATGGGCTATGTCTTTTAATCTTTTTTATTTTTTTAGTATTTATTTTCACACATTCACATTCTGCAGGGTCACTGAACATTAGTGTGTCTACTCCTGTGCAGTGTCCCAGCTGACCCTCCAGTGAAGTGATTGCATCGTTATGTCCCAGTGGGACTGGCACCAGCTGGACAGCAGGTGGGGCCTGGATGTAATCACGGCTCGTCCTCCTAGATATAGGCAGAAATTCAAAAAAGTCTTCCTCCGTGTTATTTTTCACAATGAACCCTGGAAGAGAGAGGTTAAGTGTTCCCATGTAATAATACTGTATATAGGGCATATATATAGACACACAGTATAGATTACTTTCATTGGGGGGGGGGGGGGTTAGTACAAAAAAATCAAATTTTATTATGCTTTAATCTGACTTTGTAACACAGCAATATGAAAAATAATTATGGAGGGTACTATATATATTATCTGTCTGTTCAAAGGACAAACCATCTGGGGCCTCATGTATAAATGGTGCGTACGCACAGAAATGTTGCGTACGAACGTTTCCACGCTCAAATCGCGATGTATAAAACCTAAACTTGGCGTAAAGCCACGCACATTTCCACAGTACCTCATACCCTGGCGTACGCAATTTCTCCTCTTGGTTTTGCAGACTGGCGGCACCCAGCGTCTTTCTTAGATCCACATTCCTGACGCGACTTTATAAATACACTGAAATTAACTGCATATTGTTTATTAGTGTAATGCATCTGATTGTAATTAACCTGTAGCAATATAATGGTCCAGGGAATAGCCATAGTATTCCACATACCATAACTGCTTTAGTGTTGTTACTCTCAATGCATCTTCTTTTTCTTTCAGCTGCTCCCATTAAGGGTTGCCACAGCGGATCATCTTTTTCCATATTAATCTCTCACTGCACCACTCGGAGTATTTATATCACTGTATCTGAGTGGGGAATCACAGCAGCCGCTGATCGGAAAGAGAAATATCGATATACAGCATGAAGCAGACGCTGCCTGAGCCACGGCAAAACGCGTCAAAGCCTTTCCTGTACGGACCTAGCGTTTCAGAAACAGTTTCATCCCAAGAACTATAAACGCACTCAATCAAGTGCTCCTTGTAGAACTGTTTGTACTTATAAGTACAATTACCCCACTGTAAACTTGCACAACAGTTATAATATTGCACAACCTGCGCCACTTTATAAAGCGCGTATTTACATATGATGACGATATCATTTTTAAGATGAAATGCAGCAAAATATGTTGCTTATAGTATACAGATAAAACTTTAACTTCATTTAAATAATCTGTATTGTTAATAATTAAACATGTGAGGACACGGTGCCGCAGCACTAGCTAGTTCACGGATAGCTCCTGCCTTGCGCTGTATTATTGCTGGTGCTGACGCGACACTGGAAGGATAGACGGAAAGAATAATTAAACACATACTATGAAGATATTTCAGTGTTCCTTAAAAGTTTTGAAGAATCGGCGTTCTAAGCTTACAGATGACTTAACGTCTATTACAAAGCTGATTGTGTGGCGATTGGGTATTTGGAGAAAGAAAAGTAAGGACAGGAATTGGAGGTTAGTACGTTTGAAAGAGACAGTACTTCTGTAATAAATTATTTCATCGAAGGTCGCGCATGGCGCAGCAAGCCTCTTGCGTGAGTTATGAACAATCACTGCGCCACCGTGTTCCCATGTTTAATAACATGCTTTAACTCCTATCATCATGAAAAAGATATCACGTATACATCTCAGTATTTTAATTATTCAGAGAGCTGTAATATCACAAATGTAATGGATTATGTGTCCTGTCGGAGAAAGAGAAAGCCCGTTTAAGAAGCAGGTAGTGATTCACACACAGAGCACAAAGAAGATCAAATACAAAACAAAGCATTTAACGTCCTACTTTAGTTAGGATGGGATTTGAGAAACTAGTAAATTAAACGATTTTAAGATGAAGTTTATGATGTTTAAGTTTATGATGTTCTACTTTAATGACAAAATAAACTACGTGATTAAAGTGGAAATTTCGAGATTAAAGTTGACATTTCGTGCTTATTTCCCACTGTGTGCCTATTTTTTTTTCTCTGTACCCTAATAAGCTTTCATATGACACTCAGACGGTGGGCTACGAGTTGCCTTTTCACGCCAACTTTGATATGTGACAACTTCTTTTTTATTTTGGGCACTGTGCGACTTTGTGAACTTGAGCTTTCGAGTTTCTCCGACACGCTATGTCACTCGATCAACTTCCTTTTGTTGATTATTCCACTGTTTAAACCAACAAATAGTACGTTTTTCCTTTGCCTCCACTTGGTATTCGCTGAAATTCTTATATTTTCTCCCGTGCTTTTCCCATTGTCTGTCTTTTCACAGAAGGCTATTAATATTGATTTGCATATTCAAAGAGGCGTAATTCTGGGAGGAGTTGGGGCGGGACAGAAGGCGCGTGCATATGCGTTACTTTTCACGCTGATCAGGATTTATGTAGCGGAAGAATGTGAAAGTTTGCGTACGTACAGATTCCTGCATCTGGATTTTTCTGTGCGTACACACATTCCCGCTTTTGTGCTTACGCCATGTTATAGTGTGAGTTCTACGCACAGTGTTATACATGAGGCCCCCGGTGTCCAGCATCCATGCCAAGATGTAATGTTGTCCGGCACCCACAAGAGGGCTGCAGTGTCTGATGAACAAAGGCAACAAGACGCACAAAGACAGAGGAACACAAGGACACACAGGTTCGTAAAGGCAGGACATGTTTGAAAAAGATGGACTTACCATTGTACCATTATCCCCTTCTTAATAAATGGGCGTTTGGCTGTGCTAGTCTATATGTGTATGGATATATAAATATGTGTGTGTGTGAGTGAGTGAACAATAGGGGGTTAGGGGGAGCACTAGAGCAATTTCCCCACCAAAATAATACCAAAGTCATTCAAAAATCACGTGTTAAATCTGCTACATGTGTCTATCTCTCTATTATAAAAAAAAATCCTGCAAAGCAAAAGCAAAGCGATGATACGTGATCTTCTCGAAAGTTCTCGGAAGACATTTAAAAGACCCGCGAGACAAAAGAGACTTGCCATGGAGCATCTTGCGGGGACCGTAAACATGAGACTTGGTGCCAAGAGATTGTCCCAGGGCCGTCTCGCAGGGACGTGGAACATGAGATTCTTGCAAGACACGCCCTACTTACAAAAGATATCATATAACAGCACACCCATCTTAAAACACAGTCAGTCATGTAAAAGCACGTAGTACACACATATCGTGTGCTCTCAGCACATATAAAGCATATAAGGACAATACGGAGAATAGAGACGCAAAGGCGTTGAGAGAAAAAAAAGGCAGATAAGAGATTATGAAAGCAGTGGAATTTGAAAGTATTGAAGTGCCCCAGCCAGGTTGAGACCTTTTTGGTTTTAAGTGACTGTTCGGTCTGATTGAGGGAGGGCAGACTACAGCATGGAAGACTGTTAGCGGGGTATTGATTGATGCGGGAATGGGGGGGCGAGACCCGGGGGAGGAGGGGTTGGAGAGGGTGCTAGACAGTTGTGTTTGGGGTTAGGAAGTCGGCGATTGTTCAAGTAAAACTTTTGTGATACTTTATCATGTCAGTCGCTACAGTATCTATGAGAATCTGTGGTCCTGGAACAGTTAAAGCAACGACAAGTTGAATTTCAAAGAATACACAATTTGATCAGGTGTATATTGATGATCACGGAGAAGCGATGCAAATTTTAACAGGCAAAAAGAAAGGTACTGTATTTATTCCGCGAATAACATTACACACCAAAGGAGATTGTGATATGCCATTTGTATTAAAATGTTTACAGTTTACCGTGAGAATAGCTTTTGCTATAACAATAAATCACAGGGACAAACATTAGAATAAGACTGATTATTTATTAGAAAAACAGAAACAAGATTCACTCACTGGCAGTTATACGTTGTTTTGTCACAATGTGTCTCCAAAAAATATTGTTTTTAATGAGGCTTTAAAGTAAAAGTGCAAATAATGAAATCGAAACAATTCCAAAGAAAAAAAAAATTTTAAATTGTATATCTGATTAACCAAACATAGGGGTTGGTGAGCGAAGCAAGCAGGGGGCAAA
Source organism: Erpetoichthys calabaricus (assembly GCF_900747795.2). Classification (NCBI taxonomy): domain Eukaryota; kingdom Metazoa; phylum Chordata; class Cladistia; order Polypteriformes; family Polypteridae; genus Erpetoichthys; species Erpetoichthys calabaricus. The sequence continues at coordinate 291,078,879 of NC_041397.2, read as the reverse complement.
GCCCTCTAGTTTTTTTAATAAACAAGTCAATATACAAATACAAAAGAAAAAAAATGAATGGCCAATTTATCCCCTGTGGCTGCCCTAACAGGATTTACACCCCTTTCTAAGTTGTCTAATGCTCTTTTTAGCCTAAAAGTACCAATAATTTGAGAGGGGTGTGGCATTTTAACACTACAAGCCTGTTAAGAGTTCTTTGAAGATGTTGTCAGACAGCCATGCTGATTAGCGGGGTTACAAAAATGAACCTTCAGTTACTTTAATAGTTTAGTTCAGTGGTAATTCAATCTATGGCTGTTTGGGTTAGGAATTGGCTTTGATCCCAGATGGGGGGAATGGACTGGTGCTGAACTAATGTGTGTGTGTATACTTGTGTGTATATTTTATGGACTGTAGGGAGCATCCATGTGTCACCCCCAAACCCAAATGATGACCAGAGGGACGAAAGTAACATATAGAAAGGTGTTTTATTGTCAGAAAGACACCAAAGAAACACAACAGGGTTAAAAATAACAAAACCTAAACCTCCTGGCCTTCCTCTTTTTTACACCTTGCGTCTTTCACCTCACCCTTTTTTTGCCTTCTCTCATCTGGTCTCTTTCCTTATCAGGCCATTAGAAGTGGCTACCTCCCAACTCTATTTTGACTTTGGAAATGTATTGTTACAGCATAAATGTTCACATTAAAAATACTGAATGGATAAATATGTGTACAATTTTTTTTCTCAAGCAGAAAATTACTTTCAAGGAGATTGAATACTTTTGCATGCCACTGTGTGTGTGTATAAAATATGTACTCTCTAAACGTTTGTATTGGGACACTTCAGATATAAAGCTTGCTGCAGTTACAGTATGTGAAGCTCGCCATGTGCACATTTCCAGTGACTATTTAAGGAGCCGATTTACTCCAAGAGAGCAAGTGAGCTGCTGCTGTTGCAGGAAGTGATATGCAGTGCTAATACAATGAAACATTTTCCAGGGAGGCACTGGCTCATTACTGTACAAACATGAGTGCGTCCAGAGACTGTGTCACTGATTCCGTGACCTGTTTGTGAAAGCAGAGGTCCTGGGTCTTGTGCATTATTTTTATTTTGCATCTTTTGATTCTCTTTTATCAAGGTCTTTTTATTCCCTCCTGCTTTTATGTTGTATAACAATGATGCTGCATGATAAACATTTTTTAAAGCTTTAAATGAACACTACCACACATGGAGATGTTTGTACAAGCTCATTTTAACACTTAGCCAGTTTGTTTCTGCTGGTATCTTCCTTCAGAAAGTTCATTTTCAAACTAACCTCAAGTTAGTCTTGCTATTAACAGTTAGTACTACCATCTGTTTGTTACCATACCATTTTCTAAGCCCACTTAGTTAACAACAGCAATTTTATTTCTTATATAGCCCAAAGCCATACAAGGAATGCCTCAGTGGGCTTTAACAGGCCCTCATTGCTGACAATCCATAGCCTTGACTTCCCAAGAAGACAAGAAAAAAACTCCCAAAAACACCTTGGAAAATAAAATGGAAGAAATATTGGGAAATCTTGGCAAAGGTAATTTAGAAAGATGCCCTCATCCCAGGAAACACAGGATACAAGGAAGAAACAGTCTCTAGAAAGGATAGGATGAGCATATTCACGCATGCACACATATATCACACACTTATAAGGGCCACTTTAGTGTTGCCAATCTATCTAACCTACAGCCATTTCAGAGTTATGGACCTCAGAGTCTCAGAATCATTTGGTACAAGGCATGAGTGAGCACTTGATCATGGTGCCAATCCACCAGGGCGTAGACTTGCATGCAGACAAACCCTCATGGAGGCAATTTAGAGTCACCAGCAGCTCACAAAGACACAGGGAGAGCATGCAAACTCCATACAGGCAGTGATGTGCCACCTGGTGCTGTGAGGCGGCAGTGGTAGCCACTTGTACTGCCATGCTGCAGAAGGTAAAACCGTGCCTCTCAGATGTGTTAAACCAGGGTCCAGTTATTCAAATCATACAAATTTAAATACAATGATTATCATAATCCTCAAGTCTTTAAGAGATGGGAGGAAAATCAGAGTATGGAGACTGAGATTCAAACCCCGGATGCTGGAGCTGTGAGGCAGTGGCATTCTCTACAAAGAGTCAGGGTTGGACATCATATTGAAAGCTTCTTGATATAAAGTCTGTTGTCTTGGCCACACTGCCTATACAGCCAGCATTTGATAATTTGGGTAAAAAGTGAAAAGCCTTACATTTTTAATGTGAAGTAACGTTGGAGTTCCAAAGAAAACATTTTCAAAGTACCATAGCACATGTTCTTAAGAATGAGCAAGAAGCAAGTCAGGAGAACTGGACTAGCTGTACTAATATGTATTTAATTAGTCCAGCATATATCAAATGAGTCATTCAGAGGTTAGAGGATGGCATAGTGGCACACTGTAGAGTTTCTGCTTCACAGATCCAACATCATGGGTTCAGATCTGGCACCAGGTTATCATCTGTGTGGAGTCTTGAATGTTCTCTCGGGTGTCTAAATGGGCTTTCTCCCAGATGCTTCGGTTTTATTCTCACATCCCCAAAGACTTACCACATCAAATTCTGTTGTATGGATGCATGCATGAGTTGGTCCTGAAATGGACTGGCATCTTATCCGTCCAAGGCAGTTTCCTACCCAGAATTCAGTGCTGCTGGGATACTTTCTGGTCCCCTGTCCACCCTGAATTGGATTAATCAGATGTGAGAATGCTTAATTATTAAAGTGTGACTAGTGTCTTCTTTCCTCACTTCTTTTTGGGAAGAGCAGTTTGTTATTTTCAGTGTTGACTTTGGCACAAATTTCAAATCACCATTTTTTTTCTTCTGTTAAACAAGAGACCAGGGGTGTTAACTCACTCCACCATGATCAAAAATGATCTCAGACTATCAAAAAAATCTTACTGTCTGCTGGGAAATGGGGGAAGATTTTAGCTGTGAATCGCTAGCTGTTAGTCAGGGTGTGGTTCTGTTCATTTTTCTTTTTTTTTCTCCAATCAGAAATTATATTTTTACAGTATGTCACATATCTCATGTAGTTTGTAGTGATGGCCAAGAAAAATTATTAATGTCATGTTTTCTTGAAGAATGGGCTTAGGAAGCTGTTCTATCATAAACGTTGTTATCGTGACCAACGCTGTGAAAACAACAAACAATGCCAAAACCCCCATATGAAAATCTAATGTTACTTGTGTCGCATAATCCACCTGTCAGGTCATCCAGTCGTATCCTTACAACAGGGGAAGCACATACATGTATTTTTTGCTAAAATGTTGATAAACAAATCCATCCATCCATTTTCCAACCCGCTGAATCCGAACACAGGGTCACGGGGGGTCTGCTGGAGCCAATCCCAGCCAACACAGGGCACAAGGCAGGGTGCCAACCCACCACAGGACATACACAAACACACCCACACACCAAGCACACACTAGGGCCAATTTAGAATCGCCAATCCACCTAACCTGCATGTCTTTGGACTGTGGGAGGAAACCGGAGTGCCGGGAGGAAACCCACGCAGACACAGGGAGAACATGCAAACTCCACGCAGGGAGGACCCGGGAAGCGAACCCAGGTCCCCAGGTCTCCCAACTGCGAGGCAGCAGCGCTACCCACTGCGCCACCGTGCCGCCCTGATAAATAAATACCTTCAGAAAATGAAAGTAGTCCACAAGTAGAAAGTGCAATCACAGGGGATCGCACTTTTGAATTGAAGAAACACCTTTACCCCTCATTCATTTGTCAAAGTCCTGTCTTTATATTGTACACTGTATGTTTGTGTTTGTGTATGTGTATGTATACACATACACATATCTTTCATGTGTGTGTGTGTATATATATATATATATATATATATATACACTGTATAATGTGTGTGTGTGTGTGTATGTGTATAATATATATGTATATATATAGATATATACACACATCCACACACACACACACTGTATATATACTGATCAGCAACAACACTGAAACCACCTGCCTAATATTGTGTAGGCTCCCCTTGGGCCACCAAAACATCAAGGCATGGACTAAACAAGACCTCTGAAGGAGTCCAGTGGTATCTGCACCAAGACATCAGCAGCAGATCATTTAAGTCTTGTAGGTTGTGAGGTGGGGCCACCATGGATCGGACTTGTTTTTCCAGCATAACCCACAGATGCTCGATCAGATTGAGATCTGAGGAATATGAAGGCCAAGTGAACAGCTTGAACGCTTTGTCATACTCCTCAAACCTTTCCTGAACACTTTTTACAATGTGGTAGGGCACATCGCCCTGCCGAAAGAGGCCACTGCCGTCAGGGAATGCTGTTGCAGTGAAGCAGTGCACGTGGACTGCAACAATTTTTAGGTAGGTGGTATGTGTCAAATTCGCATCCACATGAATGCCAGGACCTAAGGTTTCCCAACAGAATGTTGCCCAAAGCATCACGCTGCCTTTGTCGGCTTGCGTTCTTCCTACAGTGCAGCCTGTTTCCATCTCTTCCCCAGGTAAATGACATGCATGCACCCAGCTGTCCACATGATCTAAAAGAAAACGTGATTCATCAGACAAGGCCACTTTTTTTACATTGCTCCAAAGTCCAATTCTGACGATCACTAACCCATTGTAGGCACTTCAGCGATGGACAGGGGTCAGCATGGGCACTCTGACCGGCCCACACTTACACAGCCCTGTGTGCAGCAAGCTATTATGCACTGTGTGTTCTGACATGTTTCTCTCATTGCCCCCATTAAGTTTTTCAGCAATGTCTGCTACAGTAGCTCTTCATGGGACAGGAGCAGATGGACCAGCTCCCCATGTACTGTACATCAGTAAGCCTTGGGCACCCATGACCCTTGTCGTTGGTTCACTCTCTGGTGGTCTTTCTTTGGACCACTTTTAGTAGGTACCAACCAGTGCTTACTGGGAACACCCAATAAGACCTGCCTTTTGAGAGATGCTCTGACCCAGTCACCTGGCCATCACAGTTTGGCAGAGTCACTCAGATCCTCACTATTGTCCAAATTTTCCTGCTTCTAACACTTCACGTTCAAGAACTGACTGCTCACTTGCTGCCTAATATATCCCATCCCATGGCAGGCATTGTAACAAGATCAACAATGTTATTCACTTCACCTGTCAGTGCTTTTAACGTTGTGGCTGATCAGCTGTGTATGCACAGTATGCATATGAATAATAGCTGAAAACACAAGGAAAATAATGTTTGGTAAAAATCTATGAATGTAGATAAGTATGTATGAAGCTGCTCTGGTAGACAGGATTCTGTATTTTTTAATGGATATTATTGATTGATTGACAACTGATAAAGACCTTTCCACAATTCAGTGATAATCGCTAAGTAGGACCCACCCACCCCTACCCTATGTGGTGTCATGTACTTGTGGGTATCGGGGTCTTCTTATTTTCTACTCCAATATTACAAAGTGCTCTTTGTCAAAGCCTGTGTCAAGCTCAGGTAATCCTATTGTATTGTTTTAATTAAGAAAAAAAATAATCATAGGCTTTGTATAAATTGCTTAACTTTCTTTGTTGGTTTTTAAATTATGTATATTTTTTTTCAGTTTTGTGTCTTTAGATTTAAGGAAGGTCTGGTATGAATAAAATAGTTTTATTATTCACATGCCAAAATGGGGTTGCTTTAATGGAAAGTTCAAGTGAACACAGCACAGTGTGATTTTTATTTTTCCACAGATTGGAGTTAAAAGTGCAATGTGAACAAAAGACAAAGAAGGTGACCCCACATCTTTCTTTCATTAAATACAACATCAGGTGACACATCTGTCAGACAAGAACTGCATGTGCAGTTGACAGTACAAGTGGCTGTTGAGTAGCCTTATGATCTGACGCTCAGGACTTCAGCTGAATCCAGTGGTGTGAGTGTGGAGGGGTGGGAAGTGACTGTCCATGACAGCTAGATAGAGAGATAGATAGATAGATAGATAGATAGATAGATAGATAGATAGATAGATAGATAGATAGATAGATAGATAGATAGATAGATAGATAGATAGATAGATAGATAGATAGATACTTTATTAATCCCAAGGGGAAATTAAAAAAAAATTGAAAAAAATTAAAAGCTGAAGTCTTTAATAATACTGTTAGCCTTTCTAAAGCTGGTGTCACATTACAAAACTTCTGATCGTAGAGTATGCCAGACTCCATTGCTGATCTTGTCACCGGGTCACGTCATTTTACACAACTGAAAGTTTCTTGGCTTGTCAAATTTAGGGTCTGCCTGACAACATGCAGCACCCTTTTTCTGAGATTCAGTACTTGTACAATGTGTTAATAGGTATGGCGAGTTCAGTGGCAATCTCTCTTTCTTTTCTTTCCATTCTGTCATGGTACATAAAACACGAGACATCAGTCAGACGAGCTTATCTTCTGTTTGTGAGGTTCTGTGTTTCTTATTCTTTGTTGATGAGTTACAGTATGAGCATTCATTGGTTATCAGCACTCATGTATACAGAGCCCACCCCTATAACTAAATACGAAGTTGATTTTATTGGGGCAGGTTGTGGACTAGTTGGAGTGAATCTATAGGTGTGTCAGACTAGATGACCGAACTTTATTAGAGCCAGCTGATGACTGCCTCTGACCCGCTAAGATTATGTAAATGAAGGAATGAAAATTCCTAGAAAAAGTCCTCAAATGTGGCCTGGCTTTAAGGTAGCATGTGCTATATGTGTCCTGAGCAGTGGGGACCTGTGTCCGGGGATGTTTATGAAGTGATTTCTGAGTGCCTTTGTGTCCTGACACAGCTGTGCTATATGAATGGGATATTAATCAGCATTAGTACATAAAAATATAATATTGTTATTAAAATAATAGTTTAACCACAGGTACCACATTAAGAACGCCTAATTAGAAGCCTAACATTCTGTGTTTAAGTTAATTATAAATGAACAATTTATTTCATAGTGTTTCTTTTACTCAATATCTGTTATCATACTGTATGTTCATTATATGCATGCATAAAAATGTAAGAGACGAGACCAATGGTGTCCCTGTTTAACTGCTGTTCAAATGACAAAAATAAAGAATTCAAAATGGTACTATTGTGGTCTCTGGCTGCCTGTTGATCCTTCAACTGAAGAGAACATTTTATTAGCTGGGTCTTTATTTGGTGGAAGGCTGGAAAAAAAATGGGCTGCTCGGGAAATCACGGTTCTTTCTGTGGGTTATTGGCCTGTTGTCACACTCAAATTTTTTTCTCATTCTTTAAATTGGTCCCCAAAAAGGGTGCATGATACCCCCATGTTTGACAGTAAGTTATACTTTATAGACATGTTTTTGGACCTGTTATTGTACTGTTGGGTCCTTTTTTTTTTGAGCATCATTTGTAACCATCAGTTTCTTTTTTTTTTTTCATAGTAACATGGCAAATGCTCTTGCTAATGCCATCTGTGAGCGTTGCAAGAGTGGCTTTGCCCCTTCAGAGAAGATAGTGAACAGTAATGGGGAGCTGTACCACGAGCAGTGCTTTGTGTGTGCCCAGTGTTTCCAGCAATTTCCCGAGGGCCTGTTTTATGAGGTAAGTGTTATGATCAGCAGTTTTTATTCAGTTTTTTTCTGACTTTTCCTGAGTGAATATTCTCAAAATATGCATTTGTTTAGGGGTTCGGGACCCAAGGGTTCTGATTTAACATTAGTTTTTGGTTTCAGAGCAAATTGAAAAAGTTAGTCATTTTAAGTATTATACCATGATGTCATTGTTGTTTCTCTATGGGTGGCGGCATTTCAGTGCAGATGTGTTGGTTGTTTCCATAGCAGTCCTACCCAGAAGTCCCCGGAATACAAAACGCATGTGATGTCACTGGAACGAATGCTAAGGACGGCGCAGACATTTCAGGGGAACCTGAGATCATAGAAAACTGCTACTGTGCTGCATGCATATTCAAATCTTTTTCTGAGTGACTTACGAGTTTTAAGAATTTCTAGTTCTGATTGTTAGTCTTCAGCTCCTACTTCACATTTTCAACTTTGACGCCAGATCATCTTGAATTTCAGTTTTGGCCTCTGCTTGTCCTCACTAAATGCATCTCCCAGTTATTTTCACTCTTTGTATACTGCTTCGTCTGAGTGTGTAAAGAAAGAGACAGGCTCTGCTCTGCTTTGTCATTCTCAATTTCTTCTTAAATAAATCGTTACATGGCTGGCTGGTTCCTGTCTTTGGTAGTAAGCTGGTAAATTAATCAAAATGTTTCTTGTAACAGCAGGATGTTTCATTGTGATCTATTACATACATATATCTATCCATCCATTTTCCTAACACCCTTATCTCGAGAAGGGTCATGGGGAAACCAGAGCCTATCCCAGCCATCATTGGGGGCATGGCATTGACAATACTTTTTAATGTAATCTAATGTTGTAGGGGAAAGTTAAGCCTATCCCAGCAATACTGGGCTTAAGACAGAAACACAATTACAAGTTTGACAGTGTGCCAGACCATCACTGGGAACACATGCATACACCCATACTCACTCATACTGGGGCCGAGTTAGAGTCATAAAACAAGCTAACCTAATTTTGGAGAGTAAAACCCACGCCCTTACAGGAAGAAGACGCAAAATCCACATGGGGGTGTGATGGGGTTTATGATTCAAACCTAGCACACTGTGCACGTTGAGGGATTAGCATTAACGCTGTGCCATGGCATATTAGGTTAAGATATACTGTATGTAATTCCTCATTTTCCTAGAGTTATCATAAGATAGATAGATAGATAGATGTGAAAGGCACTATATAATAGATAGATAGATACTTTATTAATCCCAAGGGGAAATTCACATAATGTTTTCCACAGTGAATTATAAATCCCATTGTTCATGGTAAGAAGTAGACACTGAAGATTTTGTTGATTATGGTGTATGTGCAAGCAGGTTATCTGTAAGCTTCCAGTTTCTAATAAAGATTTTCAGGATTGGTTTCACTAAGTCGTCTTCTAGTGAGATTCACAGTGTTAAATCACTGAACTGAACAGGGAACAACCCACCTTATTCACAGCCACATTTTCCAGTCAGATGTTTTCAGACAAGTGTCGTAGTCCCTCCAATATGTTGTGGCTCTGCACCTCGGTCATCTCTCAGAGGGTCATATCTCAGGGAACATCCCATCTCCCACAACCTGGCTCCTCTTGATCTGGTGAAGTGGTGGTTCTACTCTGAGGTTTCTCCATACTGCAGAGCTCCTCAGAGTTTGAGCCCACCTGCAAACCTTCACAGAATCCTCATTCTGGCCTCATCTACTGTACTCAGCATCTCATTTTCAAAGGTTGCATGTCCTTGTTAGTGTTACTTCTGACAGATTGGTCTAAGGGGAGAGGCCACACAACAAACAGTCCAAATGTGAAGTTTCCAAGTAAATCAAAGAAAACCTCTCCTGGAACAGAACAAACCTCGAGACAAGACCTAAGGGTAGTGGTTGTTTGCAGGTGCTTGATGATAATCATTCTAGACTCGGTTTAGAAAAGATGAATGGAGCCAGAATGTAGACTAACCACCAAGAAGGGAAAGGATGGGAGTTTGGTGCAGTGTCAGTAAAGTGGCAGACAGGGGTGGGGGGGACAGTTTCAAACACAGAATCAACAAGCTGATTATGATGGCTGGCTCAGTTATGGGGTGCAATTTGAATCCCCTGGAGATAGTATTGAAGAAGAGAATGAAGAAAAAACTGAGTGCCATTCTGAACAATGCTACACATCCTCTGTCTGACACACTAACACTGAGGACTTTCAGCCAATGAATCATTTCAGTGAAGAAACACGACTCATTATTAATACCAGCAGCAATACGTCTGCATAAGGCCTCACTGAGACTGCACTTTTATCATTAGCCAAGTCACAAGTTTTTCTTTTTTTAGTTCTTGTGCGTGTTCATGGAGAGTTTTTGTTTGTCATAATACTTTATATTCTTTGAGTTCCTGTAATAGATAAATTTCCCCTTGAATATTGTTTAATCTAATCTAGTCTAGTCTAGTCTACATGATGATATTTTAGAATATGTCAAGCCTTGTAGCATTCTCAACTGCAATTCTTTAGTATAATAATCTTTAACAACACACATTCTACTACGGGCAGAATGGTGGCTCTGAGGCGAGGGATCTGGGCTGGCAATCGGAAGGTTGCCGGTTCAAATCCTGTACACCAAAAGTGACTCTACTCTGTTGGGCCCTTGAGCAAGGCCCTACAATTGCTCCGTCCTGGGTATGACATTAATTTACATCCAGCCCTGCCTGTAGGCCCTAAAACCTGGGGGTTGGTGGCAGAATTGGCACTCCAGCCACCATAAAAAACCTCCCACTGGTCCATTCCATCTGAACTAGTGTGGTGCTGAGGTGTCACCCATTCCATGGCTGCACTCAGGGCCCTAATCTGGGATCCTGAGTTGGTTTGTCATGTGGTGGGTGCAGCAATGTGATGTATCAGCGCCTGCTCCTAAGCTCCAATTCTACTATGTTTAGTATATTTTTTTCCATCCATCCATCCATCCATTTTCCAACCCGCTGAATCCGAACACAGGGTCACGGGGGTCTGCTGGAGCCAATCCCAGCCAACACAGGGCACAAGGCAGGAACCAATCCCGGGCAGGGTGCCAACCCACCGCAGTTAATCATTGATGTAAAATGTTATTTTTATTTTTTGTGATTCTAACTAGTTGCCATTGTTCCCCTTATGTCAATAAAGAAAAATTGTCCACAGACTATCCCCAATCTCACAAGAAAAAAAGGTTTAGTGTGCCATCTAAAGGCAAAAACCAGATTAGGATGGGTCTCCAAGTTCATAGAAGGCCACCCTCAGTAATGCATGTACCCGTTCACTAGTCAGTCTAATCTGCAAGTCTTGAGGATATGGGAGGAAAACAGGAGTACCCATAGGAAAACATATTCATGGACATGATACAAACAAAAAAAGCTCATTAAATGCTATGTGGTCATTCACGTGGGCTCTAGTTGAATCAGGTGACTGGCTGCATACTAAAGGTTTTGCCAAACTTGCATGACAGTGACATGATCATTAATCTTTGTTCAGATATGAACATAATGAGTGGTAATCTTATTTCTTACAGTTTGAAGGGAGAAAGTACTGTGAGCATGACTTCCAGATGCTGTTTGCCCCCTGCTGTCATCAGTGTGGTGAGTAATCTTCATTGCACCCTTCATTGCAATCAAAACTTCTCAGACATGGAGCTGATGAAATGCAGTGGACTGTTTACAAAATGTCTAATAGTGTGAACTCAGGTGTCCCAAATTCTACACATGCTGCTATAATTTATAAATGTTATACTTAACGTTCCTTAATCTCACTGATGAGAAGCTACTCTGACCCCTGCTCAATAGTACACAGTGTCAAGCAATCTGAATTAAAGTATGGTACATACTAAAAATAAAATGAATGAAGAAAATGTATTTTTTCATAATTCCCTCCAAATTTTAAGGGTTGTGCCTAGGGTCATGACCGTATTACAACACATGAGTAGAAAGTTGCATGTCAGTCAGACGTACCTAACCAAGGAAATTCCCCATTCTAGATGTTTGAAGATTCCCTTGTGATAGAACTTTCTATTATTGGCTAGAACCAGCAATGGCTTTCAAGAAAGTAAAGAATTATTCTTTCAGGACTCCCATTAGAGCTGCTCCACCGAGCGCAGTAAACCAGTCTCTGATTGTCACCCAAAGATTCTCTCCGATGTGCCTGTCTAGTTCTTTCTTACTTTTGGCGTAGACAGTTAATGTTAATGGGATGCAGGCCTGAACATTGGTGTCTTTATTCCCTTGTTTAAAGTGTTTAAGTCTTCATTTTGACCAACAAGAACACATTTCCATGATTAAAGTGCACATCACTGGTGGTTTTATGTATTTCACTGGAGGCAGAAGTAGTAGGGAGTGGCGCAGTGGTAGCACTGCTGCCTCGCAGTGAGGAGACCCGGGTTCGCTTCCTGGGTCCTCCCAGTGTGGAGTTTGCGTGTTCTCCCCGTGTCTGCGTGGGTTTTCTCCGGTTGCTCCGGTTTCCTCCCACAGTCCAAAGACATGCAGGATAGGTGCATTGGCGATCCTAAATTGTCCCTAGTGTGTGCGCGCCCTGCACTTAGGCTGGCACCCTGCCTGGGGTTTGTTCCTGCCTTACGCCATGTGCTGGCTGGGATTGGCTCCAGCAGAACCCCATGACCCTGTGACAGAAGTAGTAGGACAAAGACTGGCAAAGTTGATCCATCAGGAAAGCTTTCTTTTATTGGGCAAAGTCAGAAATATTTGTCCATGAAGCAAAGAATTAACACCCAAAGTCAAATCCGCAAACATTTGCTGTTACAGGGCTCCAGCACTTTATGAACAACCACTTCAGAAAAATGTGCATGCACAAAGAATACCCTTATTCATTTGACAAACCACGATGTAGGTGAAGTTTATATGAGCTCCAAGCCTGGAACAATATTCAAACCTGCGCCAGAAGCACTCAGACCAGGTCATCTTTACAATCATTATAAATACATCTCACAGGTGGCAGGTGGCAGGACGTGATGTCCATGATGCATAATTCTAAGCTCAGTCGTGATGCTGCATTCTTAGACCTGCTGCCGCCTGCTGAATGGCGAGGAGTTGGATCTGCAGCCTGCTTGAAGGTATTCTCATATGTTTACGTGCTGTGGTTCACTCAACTTGCTACACGTGTTACTTATTGTATGGCTTCTCAATTATCCGGAGCATCAAGTTTCCAAAAATAGATTGTGAAATAGTTAGAAAAGCGAAAAAAATATCAAAAGGCCACTTTTTGGAAATGTGAAATTTGAAGTGATAAAGTGTAGGTAAGCAGCTGCATTAAACATTTTATGAATACCAATGTCTTATTAGAGATTATCTTAATGGCTGATGTTGTTATGAAACTAATTCTGTTGATTTTCATGTATTTTGGTGTTGTTTGAACAAAGAAGGTGGAGCATTCTGGGGGCAGAGAATGATTGAAAATATTTTCCATTTAAATTATTGGTAATTTGATGTTCGTGTTATGAAAATTCACTTTACTAAGACATTTTCAGGATGAGATGAGTGACAGAAGCCTGTATAGTGTCAGACTGACAGGTTCTTTATTTTTATGTTAAGTACAGACAGTCAGATCCATCAACCATTCAATCTTAAATAACATTGTGCCTGATCACTTTACAACAGTGTCCTTGAAATCATAAAACAAAATAAAAACTCATGTCATATAATTAACTGCTCAATAGAAAAAGGCCCTTTTAATGTTAAAGTGAAAAAAAATCTCTGCAAAGTATATCTAAATTAATAACCAATCTAATACACAAAATAATTGGTGTTCACCCCCTTAAATATTACAGTCCTAAATCATCACGGGTGCAGCCAATTGGTATTAGAGGAAACACAATTAATTCAATGGAGACCACCAGTCTGAGATTTTAGATGATTGTAGTTTAAATACGCCTGATCTGTAAGTTCCAACTTGTGAGGAGTCATTATGGTGGACTAACCTACACAATGAAGAAAAAAGAACATGGCAGACAGCTCCACGAAAAGGAGATTGAAAAGCACAACTCAGGGTGCTGTCAATAAAACATCTGAGTCACTGAATATCTAGTTAAATCGATCATGAAGAAATGGAAAGAGTATGGGACAGCTGTATATCCTCTAGAGCAGGCCGTCCACAGAAAATAAATAATCATTCAAGAAGGCAGGTGAGAGAGGCCACTGAGAGACCTATGAGAACTTTGAAGGAGTTACAAGCAACAGTGAACGATTGGAGATAGGCTGTACATACAACAACTTTTGCCCAGGTACATCCCCAGTTGCAGGTTTAAGGGAGAGTGGAAAAGATCAAGTCACTGTTAAAGAAACACACGATATCTCGGCTAGAGGCATATGGGATAAGCTTGAAGAATGTTCTGTGGTGTAATGAGGCCAAAATTGAGCTCTTTGGCAATCAGATTGAATACCATGTTTGTACACTGCACATTATTAAAAACAGACCATCCCTACCGTGACGCAGCGTGGTGGCAACATCATGTTTTGGGGATGCATCTCTGTAGCAGGCTCTGGAAGGCTTGAGAGGGTGGAAAGGAAAATGAATGCAGCAAAAAAACACCAGTAAATCTTGAAGGAAAACCTGACGCAGAACACAAGAAACTTGCACTTTGGGAGAAGATTTTTGTTTTCCAGCAAGACAACAAACCCAAGTGTAAAGCCAAAGCTACACAGGAATGGTTTAAAAACAACAAAGTTAATGTCCTAGAGTGGCCAAGTCAGAGTCCAAATCTCAGTCCAATTGAGAATCTGTGGCTCCATGCGGCCTGACAGCTTGAGCAGGTTTACAATGTAGAATGGGTATACAAAATGGCAGTGTGCACAGATGATAGAGAAAGAGACACCTGTGGACAAATATTCAAGGCTGTCATGGCTACTAAACATGCATCTACCAAATTCTGACTACAAGAGGGTGAATACTTACGCAGTTATTTAATTTGTGTTTTTTATTTGTAATTCATTTAGACCACTCATCTGTTTTCACTTTGAGAATGAAAAGTCCATTTCTGTTGATCAATTTCAAAACAGCCAAACTAAATCCACTGTAATTTTAAGGTTATAATAATTAAATGCAAAACTCTCAAAAGGATGAATACTCTTTATATGCACTATAAAAGAATGGAATTTGTTTCCTGCATAAATAGTTAAAATGCAGTATGGTACAGGAAGTTCAAATATTCTAAAGCATTGTGGTATGTAGTAGGAGCATTCCTGATGACCATGTTTTAATGTTATGTCTCCTACCATTATTGTGCAAGACTTTTCCCTAATGATAAAAAAAAAAGTTATTAAACAATAGTGTGTTTGTCTTTTCTTTTCTTTTTTTTTTTATAAACAATTACATTCCTCCTTCTCAGAGCGTTACTATTTAGTTCTGGCCTCCGCGCCAGTCTGCTGAAAGAAGGATTGCTCATTTCCATGAAGACGTACATGCTGTATCATTTGTCTTGTTCCCTTTCTGATTTACCTGAGGGCTCTCTTTCAGGTGAATTCATCATCGGCCGAGTCATCAAGGCAATGAATAACAGCTGGCACCCTGATTGCTTCTGCTGTGACATCTGTCAGCAAGTCCTGGCAGACGTGGGCTTTGTGAAGAACGCGGGCAGGTGAGAGCAATCCTGCTGACTTGGCTGTTGTGTACAGGAGCCAACTTGTGTCTGCAACATAATATTGATGTCACGGGGATGGTCTGAATACTTTGAAGAGGGACTAAACACTGTCATAAAAAAGGCTGGCTCACCGGCTTGTCTCCTTCTTATGTGATAAATTATCTTGTTTACATCATCTAGCAGCATTCGGTGGATCAGTAGTTAACTGTGAGTGTGGTGTGGTCTGTATAGTCGGTGTGATCACTGTTTGAAATAAATTGTATGTTACATTCTTTTAACTTGCCTGAAGTAAAACAAATTTTTTTGGTGACCTCTGTATTTCATATAGTGGTTTTACATACTGTATAAATGTATGTATGATGTGACCTGCACCTCAAATACCCAGGCAAAATACCTTTTACAGTTTTTGTTTGTTTTTTTTTTTTTGATCACTTGGTAAATCACAGTCGCAATTGTTTTTCTTTATTTTTCCACCTCCACTCTCCTCAGAATAAGCCTTCTTCCACCTGCTCACGACTCTCAGCCCAGGTGTGACGCTTTTCAACCCACACCCTGGAGTTATTCCAGTGCAACAGGTTTGCCATCAGGGAGCATTTCTGGGACTAGTGGAACCCGTCCATAACAGGGCAGCTCCCCCTAGTTGGATCCCAACAGGGCTGCCCAGCCAAACTAGAATCCCTGTGCAGTCCTGCGTGTATCCAAATGGGAGATATACCAGAGGAATGCCGCCACCCAATGTACTTGGGGGAACACAAAGCCTCGCGGAACCAGTCTCCCTTTGTCCCTCCTTTACATGGCTCCCTGACCAGGAAAGGTAAAACTAACCAACCTGGTCAGGGTGCCAGTTCAGCCATCTCCTTAGTTTATCACAAGAAGCTCGCCAGCCAACCCGTGTCTTCTGTGATAATGTAGATTAAAATACAGAACTACTAACATGCAGACGGTGAGCTACATTGATAATATTTATTAAAACACTCCTAATAAAAAAAGCCAGGCATTGTAAATTCTTTTAAGACCTTCCGCTGCAGAGTGTATGGGCTTTTTGTTACAACTAATCAGAGCACTTGGGTGGATTGTGACAAGTGTGGCAGCTCATTTTTACACAGCCCAGCATTCACTCTGCTCACTCGCACTTTGTTTTGTGTTGTGGCTGTCGGCGGTTTGTTTATCTTAGGGCCACAAAAGCTTTTCAACTGTGGGGCTAATTGGCTTTAAACAAATGCAATACATCAGCTCCACGTCCGCATTTTCTTCAGATTAAACTTGAGTCTGTCACAACCACCGCATGCTTCATGCAGATACACTCCTGTAAACGTGTGTGCAGAATACAAAATTACATAGTGGTGCCTAAAAACAAACAAAATTGGCTGTGACACCTTCTGTATTTATTGGACATGTATAGTAAGTGGTGTCTTGTGTGCCATGTTAAAACAGGGGGAAGACATTCATTTTCTTTGAGGTATGCCTCCCTGTACACATGTTCATACATTAAAATACTTGGCCCTTTTCAGTTGTAGCCATTGGTCTGTGCTTTGTTGTTTTTGCACGTTTTTCTTTGTTTTTTTTTTAAATGTGTGTTCTCATATAATATGAGAAGCGCCTACTACGATAGCCATGTCTGTCTGTCTGTCCGCATGAAACAACTTGACCCCCTGTGGACTGATTTTGTTGAAATGGAATACTTTTTCTTCAGTTAAATTTGTCAAGACAGTTCAGTTTTTGTTGAGATATCTCCAGCAGATCGCGATGTACAATGTTTTGAAATTTCAAAATCTCCCATTTAAAAACAACTTGCGAATCCACAAGCATGTCTATTTAAAAACAGAGAAACATTCTGTGTGACTTCAGCTGCAAATTAATTCACTGTTTCAATTTCACCTTGAGAGCAGTTACGCTAGTATATTTCTAGCATATTTTTGTCTGTTTACTTGACGGATAGTCGCTCGGATTCCCAGTTCAATAACCGGGAATCGGGTGTGCCCGCTCAAGCAGCTCATACGGCAGCACCATCCTCCTGCTGCTTCTTTAGGTAAGTTAACCACAAAAGTACAAAAAAAAAAATCAGTTCTCTAGAGACGAATCGAAGAGGAAAGCAATTATGTAAGCGTATATAAGACTGAATTCACCAAACTAATATTATTGCAGTTTATTATTGTAAGGAATCAATGTTATCAACCTGCAGATAAACACTGCTTGAAGTACTTAATTACACGAGAAAGACGTAGCTGCCCTAAGTGACACAAACATAGGATGGGCTTAGAAAGGGAACTGCAGTTAATATGCATCCAACTAGGACTGTATCCAATGCATGAAGAGGCAGATTACAGTTAATGCATGAGAAAGTAGTCACTTAATGTACAACCGACTAAACTGGGATGACAGTTTGTCATTGTCAGAGGAGCCACTTTTGCTTCCATATCTCTTTAAACTGGAATTAAAATCATTAAGATAATTGTCACGTTTGGTATTCTTGTTAAACTATGAACCAGTTCCTTTCCAATTTCTTATATTTTTAAAGATAATACTGATAGCTAGATTGGGAACTTCAGTTTTTGGTCCTCTCTTCATATGGTGATGCTGTTAGTGATTTTTAGTCACAGAACTACCAACATTAACACACATCATTCACATCATTTGAGTTGGACTCTGCTCTCTACGACAGCTACCAACCCACCACAAGTATATTTAGGTTATGTTTGTTTAACTACATGACATCTTTAAAAAGCACGTATTTAATGTAGTCTACTGCACTCTGTTGTCACTGTTATTATTGATTGTTATAAAAATTAGATAACTTGGATGAAGTAACTAAGAAATGTTAATTGCTCCATCTTTCATATCAGTTTAACGCTCCTGAATGTTACGTCATGCATACTTTTTCTAACTTGTTTTCCATTTTACTGTAGTGCAGCCTGCTTTATGTTTTTGATTTTTATAAGACAGTGGCAATGCAGTTTGACATGGTGATACACTAACCATTAGCAGAGAATTTGTATAACATTTCTGCAAGTCTTTAGCCCAGGAAAAGTGAATGTTCAAAGGAACATACATTTACATAAATATGTTATTTTCTTTTAGATTTTATTAAGAAAAGTGTAATAATTAAATTGTAAAGTCCATTACAAATGCAATCTGTGGGGTGCAGGAGGGCTGCCTGGCTTCCCGTAACCAGTCTCGTATTGTTTTCTCATTAGACACCTGTGCCGGCCTTGTCACAACCGTGAAAAAGCTCGAGGCTTGGGAAAGTACATCTGTCAGAAGTGTCACGCCATCATTGATGAGCAGCCCCTGATTTTTAAGAATGACCCCTACCACCCGGATCACTTTAACTGTACCAACTGTGGGTAAGTGATAGAGGAAACTATTAATGAGCTCTATTGTCAATCCATGTGTTCAGATCTGCTGAGCTATGACAGTATACTGTACAAAGAGACCATGAGTCGACATCCAAAGTAGAAGGAGCTGCATTACAAAAGGAGCAAGGACTTTATCATATGTTGTACTCTTTTCTGCATGTTAAAATGCACAGGAAGTGTCCAGCTTAAGAGACGAACACCTCCTACTCCTAACATTTATTTTAGAGTACATTAACTTGTGAGTACTCCACAGAAACTGTGATTTGAAAAAGGTAGGGACAAAAATCTATGAGTAGGGTGACCCCTAAATTTTATTAAATTTGTGCCTTTGAAAGCCCTCTGTGGCTAAAATAACTTCAAATTATTCAAAACAAATGTACAAACCTCTAAAAGTGCTTCTTATTTCATTCCTTTAGTATCATGGCAAATGACATAAATTTGTAAATATTGGCAAAATGACCAAAAGTGTGTAAACAGCTCCTGTATTCACAATTTTCACATTTTATTGTTACACCACATTGAATCACAGTGGATTTAGTTTGGCTTTTTTGACACTCGTCCACACAAAGAGACTCCGTAATAAGTGAACCAGTAAAATGAATGAATACTTGATTTTTGATATTAGATTAGTTAGTGATTCAAATTTGACCCTGTGGCTGCATATACTCATATGAGTCAGGCTGCACTGGGCTGATGCCCACTCTAGTGTTGGTTCCTAACATGTGCCCAGTGCTGCCAAGATAAGTTCTGACTCACTCCCATGATTGTAAATTACAATAACCGGGTTTGATAATGTTACTACTACTTAGAACTCAGTTTCCATAAAAGCTGGGATGCTGTGTAAAAATTAAATAAAAATGGCATGCAACGATTTACAAATAATATAAACCCTAAATTTCATTTAAAATAGTATAAAGACAACATACCAAATGTTGAAAATGAGAAATGTAATTTTGAAAAATATATGCTCATTTTGAATTTGATGCCAGCAACACATTTAAAAAAGTTGAGACAGGGCCTGTTTAGTGGTGTGTTGCTTCTCTTTTTAACAACACTCTGTAAATGTTTGAGAACCGAGGAGACCAGTTGCTGTAGTTTTGAAAGTTCCATTCTTGCCTGATACAGGATTTCAGCAGCTTAACAGTTCAGGATCTCTTTTGTTGTATTTTTCATTTCATAACGTGCCAAATGTTTTCACATTTTGACAAGTTTGGACTGCAGGCAGGCCAGTTTAATACCCAGTCCCTTTTACCACAGAGCTATGCTGTTGCAGAACGTGATCTGGCATTGTCTTGCTGAAATATTGTGAATTTCCCCTTGGGATTAATAAAGTTATCTATCTATCCATCCATCCATCAAAACACGTTGGCTGCATGGCAGCATATGCTACTCCTAAACCTGTATCTATCATTTACCATTAATGGTGCCTTCTCAGATGTGCAAACTACCCATGTCGTGTGCACTAATGCACCCCTGTACCATCATGGATGCTGGCTTTTGAATTCTACACTAGCCAGATGCTCCCTCTTCTCTTTAGCTCATAGGTGTCCATGTTTTCCAAAGAGAATTCCAAATTCTGATTCGTCAGACCACAGGACAGTTTTCCAGTTTGCTTCAGTCCAAGAGTCTGGGCCCAGGAAAGAAAACGGTGTTTGTGGTTCCTGTGTAACTGTGGCTTCAACTTTGCATGGTAGAGTTTTAACTTCCATTTGTGAATGGAGTGAAGAACTGTGTTCGCAGGCAGTGGTTTTCTGATGTGTTTCTGAGCCCATGCAGTGATTTCTAGTACAGAATCGGACCGACTTTAATGCAGTGCCACCTGAGGGCTTGAAGATCACAGCCATAGAAGGTTGGTTTTCGGTCTTGTCCCTTGTGCACAGAGATTCCCCCTGATTCTCTGAACCTTGTAATGATACTATGTACTGTAAATGATGAAATATCCTAATTCTTTCCAATTGTATGTTGAGGACCATTTTTCTTAAATTGTTGCACTGTTTGCCCACACAGTCTCTCACAGAGAGGTGAGCCCCTCCTGATCTGTACTTCTGAGAGACTCCTCCTCTCTGGGCTGCCATCTTGATACCCATTCATGTCATCATATCACTGACCTGTTGCCAATTAACCTAATTAGTTGTGAGACCTTTTTTTTTTTTTCAGTCTCTTTTTGCACCTATCCCAATTTTTTGACATGTGTTACTGGCATCAAATTCAAAATAAGCATTTATTTTTCATAAAACAATTTACAATCTAAAGCATTTGTCATTAGTCCATATCGCCTGCTGAGATGTAGGTAGAGCTGAGTAAACCTATACATGTGCCAGCATTCGAAACGTCATACTGCAGAAATTACAAACAAGCAGGCCTCATTTTATATGGTGCTTTCATATAGTAAACATTAGGCAACATTTCATTGTGTTGAATTTCATGATACAAAATACTGACGATACAAAATGTGGAGTTGTATATTGTGCAGTATTACCACATGACTGAAGTGAAACGCAAAGGAAAATGAAAATGTCTTTGGTTTAAAGCAGGGGATCTAAAAATCTGATTGAAAAATTAGAACTATAACGTGTTAAACTGACTGTACTTTGACAGAACTGTAATTCACTGTCTGTATAGTGGTGTGAAATTGAGCGTTGTCTGCGCACAACATGGGCATCTCTATAAGTGAAAGTGGACTGTGACTGTAAAGATAGGTGTCACCCACACACTCGTCCTCGTCGAGTTTCGACTTACCCTCAAGGTGTGTTTTCAAATCAAACTCTTCACGAACTTCTCATTGTAATGGAACAGTTCTCATGATCTATGTATATACTCAGACGCTGGGAGCAGCAGGCTGCAGTTACTGCCTCTCTCACGAGCTGCCAATGTGACATAGATACATACAGTATATGACCAATGCTGATTCAGAAACAGGGGTGGATTACAGCAAGGAGGAATAATGCAACAGCGGATCTTGCATGGATCTTAACAGCCATCCTTTATAATACAGACAAGAGAAAGCAGCCAAATGCTTGCTTTTATGGTCAAATCATACGGCCGTCTCCACTATGTCTGCATCCAGCGAGTGTCAGTTTTTCAGTTGCAGTGGATGCTGTCACAGAGGAGAGGTTTCATGCATATTGTTGATATTCAGCAGTACTTGGTATTTTTTAACTGTGTTTTGTTCACAATGCTGTGCGCCTGTACTCATTGAAGAGCACTATACAAAAAAAAAAAAGTTGCAGTTATACATTATTCAAATATGCAGTCCTGGTCCATAGATAAGAGGCCAGTTAGGCATTCAAGCAGGAAATAAAAAGACATCCATTGTTGAAACTCAATTAAAAAAAAAAGATCAATTCAAATTTGGATGATTTCCCACGGCTGTAACTTTATATTATAGGTTTGTTATTGTCACGAGTACAGTAGTGAGAAGTCACACAAAATGACCCCTTTTATTGGCTAACTAAAAAGATTACAATATACAAACCTTCGAGGCAACTCAGGCCTCTTCTTCAGGCCAGATGACTTCTCACTACATCTGTCATGGCTAACACGGTACAACACCCTAGTACTCTTGAGTACAGTGACATTCTTACTGGCATATGCTAACTAACATGCAAAACATTTTATTTTACTGCAGTTCTGATATTTTATGTTCACATTTAAGATTTTTTATTTTAATAAGAAAGAAAAAACTTTACAAAATGTAAATTAAAACTTGTGTGTTTATGTATTGATTTGAATTTATTTTGCAGTGTTTTGATTTATAATGATTAACACTAAACATAACAGTACAATTCTTTTCAGAAAATTTCATATCATGGGAATATTGTATCATGAAGCCTGAATTACCAAATGAATTGCATCATGAGATAAGTGTATTGTCCCATGCCTTAACACTAGAATTACCAGAGCCTACGAAAAAACTTGTATATCCGGCCCACCTTAAATCGCTTCTTAAAACCTTTCTCACCTCTCCGCCAGCATCTTTTGTCATCTAAATGTACTGATAAAGACAAGCTGCCAGCAGCCGGCTATTCCATCCCCCCAACGACTTAGAACGTAAACAGGCTTTTCCCAGCTCTTGCCTTGATTGATTACCTGGGAGTGAAGTGGAGTTTTAGAGTAGAAATAATAAGATTGTTATTTGAAACACACGCATTTCATATGTGTTGCATTTCTACAGTAATCTGTGTAAACACATTGTTAAAACAGAAACGGTTTACAATATTCTAGTAGCAAATGACAAAATGTAGGCATAAACTATATAATGTATGAAGCCTGAAGTCCAAATATCAAAGAAACACTTTCACAAAAGGTACAAAAAAAAAGCCACCGCCAAAAAAACCCGCCTTAGTGTGAGACATTGACATGACTTAACTATCACTGCTTCCGTGGCGTAACAGTATCAGTCACTGACTGGGAATCAGAAGGTCATGAGTTCGATCCTGCACAACTCCCATTTGAGAAGTGTTCTTATTTTCACTATTTTAGAATAAAAAGATACATTTGATTTCAGTCTGTAACAGCCGGTGTAATTTATGATATTTGTAAAGGTTAGCTTTATTTTTTTTAAGTTCACTTTTCATTGTCTCAGTCGCGTTCAGGATCCATCCCTACCGCCCCCCACCTGACACTGCTGTTTTTACATAAAGACGCGCTATAGTTCTGCAGTGTATCACGATACATACGACCGCGTGTTTTTTTCCCCCAGTATTGCCAGTCCCCACGTGTTGCTGTATGCTGTTTCTTTTGTACTCCAGGACATGCAGAGGAAAGCATAGTAAAGAGCAGTAACTTCAGCGCTATATGCAATCATCAGACACTCACCATCTGACACTGCTGTTTTCACATAAAGACGCGCTAAAGCTCTGCAGTGTACTTGTGACTGCATTGTCGTACCAATGCTTGCGAACTGAAGTGTCTGCATGCACTTTTCGTGGCATTATACGTGTATTTTTTGAGCATGCCCATGTAGCTCAAACACAGGAACATATGTTGATGTAAAAGTATAACAAAACAAGTGCGCTTTTATTCAAGACTATAACCGAAGAAAAAAGAAAGCAAGTTACAGTAGGTGGAATGCTAAGAACTGCTGATTTCCATTCTGTGCTATATAACTGTTAACATTTGAATCTGATGATTGCATATAGCGCTGTCTGATTTAGTGTGCGCAAGAACATGCAGGTGGCCAGTTGCTGAGTGCTACAACGCACATTTTAAAAAAAGAAATTTTGAAGAAACGTTTTGAAGAAATCATTTTATGACGCGAATAGTACCAATCAGAAAACATCGTCGAAGTAATGCAATATTATTTGAAAACGAACAGCGTCAGGTTGGGTGTGAAGTTATACTGGTGCTGTTTGAGTCAGATCAGAAGCTGAATAAGCTGAAAAAGCTCCTGTTCTGACTCTAAGTAAAAAAGCATGAATTAATCAACAGAAATAACTGCGATTGACATTTTAAAGTTAACGATTTACAGTGCATACCAATTTATAAATTCAATGTCCATTTGAGGAAAAAAAAAACACTTTCTTCAAAGCTGGGAATCGAACTCGCGTCTCTGTGGCACAGTAAGGCAGTGGTGCTCCAAGTCAGCAAACCGTCCTTATAACTTATTTTTTCAAGATCCATAACACACAGACAGACAGAGCACTGCGTAATACAGAGACAGACAGGCAGAGATATACAAATAAACAGGGAAGGCACATGTACTGAAAGAAAAAAAAAATCAACATGTGCGTTGTTTCTGCAGCACTGAATAAGCTCACCCGCTCTAACATCACCCCCCCCATCTGACTCTCTAAGTAACAGCGCAAGTACAGACACAAATCAAGTGCATGTGTGTACTGTATAATATTAACAAAAAGAGCAGCTTACTACTGAAAACGGCAAATATAGGAGTGAGTGGGGATCGAACCAGGACTCTTGATTACACTTGGTTTGCGTCTGTACTTGCGCTGTTACTTAGAGAGCCAGATCGGGAGAGGGGTGACGTTAGAGCGAGTGAGCTCATTCAGTGTTACAGAAACAACGCACATGTTGATCTTTTTTTTCTTTCAGTACATGTGGCTTCCCTGTTTATTTAAATATCTCTGCCTGTATGTCTCTGTATTACGCAGTGCTCTGTCTGTCTGTGTGTTATGGATCTTGAAAAAAATAAGTTATAAGGACAGTTGTTCATGTTAATTGCAGTCTCAATTGTTAAAAAAATATTTTAAAAGGAGCATCCCACATGAAAATATAACGATCTCATTAACTGACAGTGCATACCAATTTATAAATTTTATGTCCGTTTGAGGTTAAAAAGAAAAAAAAGAAGCAACACTTTATCCCCAGCGGGGAATTGAAGTCATGTTTGTGAGGCAGAGAAAAGCTACTCGGTCCGAGAGGCAAATCTTAGCGCGTTACGCCACAGAAACTGTTATATGGTGTGTGAAGCTTTTGTGGAAGTGTTTATTTGATCTTAGGAACTCGGGCTTTACACATTCTATATTTTGTAACATTTATTACTAAAATATGAAAAAGTTTCTGTTTTAGCAATGTGTTTACACAGATTACTGTAGAAACGGAACACGCATGAAATGCATGTATTCCAAATAGCGATCTATTATTTCTATTCTAAAACTCCAGCAGTTCAGTCACTCCCAGATAATCAAACAAGCCATGAGCTGGGAAAACTTAGTGAACGTTCTGCGACGGTGGGGGATGGAATAGCCGGCTGCTCGCTGCTCCTCTTAATCGGCACATTTAGAAGACAAAAGAGAGGTGAGAACGGTTTTAAGGTGGGCCGGATCTACGAGTTTTTTCGTAGACTCTGGTAATTATAGTGTTAAAGTTGGACACATTATTAACTTTTTAAAATTGGTTGTATAAATGACATTACAATGCAGGACTTCCCACAAAGCGATCAGACACAAAATACTATGAAGACTAAACTATAAACTGTGTAAAATACAATCTAATTGGTACATTTCCAAGAAAGACTTAAGATGCATTTGATCACACTTTGATATCAGCAACAATAAATTAATGATAATTCTTTAACAAACCTAATTAAAAAATGCCACATTTTGAACAGGGTTAGTTGTCTTGTCGCTCAGACATCTAAACGTGTCTGTTACTGTACATGACATGTTGAACTGTTGTGTTTTAAATGTGCACAACTATTAAAGCGGCACACGCCTCATCTTAATGTCTTAAGGGCTGTAAACAACATTTATTTAACATTTACGGAAC
Source organism: Erpetoichthys calabaricus (assembly GCF_900747795.2). Taxonomy (NCBI): domain Eukaryota; kingdom Metazoa; phylum Chordata; class Cladistia; order Polypteriformes; family Polypteridae; genus Erpetoichthys; species Erpetoichthys calabaricus. The sequence goes on along the minus strand of NC_041397.2, from coordinate 291,053,123 downwards.
ATTATACCATATTATACAATGCACATTTACAATGTTGAATAATTAATAGACCACATTTATGATTTGAAAATTAACGTATATTGCATATTATAAATTTAAAAAAACTGTGTTAGAAATAATATGTTTTGTGTAAAAAAGATCATGATCTTAAAGTAAAAGGCTAATGAAAAGTTTCTGATCAATTATCAAAAAACAAAATTAATAATACCTTGTGAACTATCAAATCAAAGTACATAATAGTGTTAGTTGTGTCATACAAATATTTCTTTTGATGATGTCTGGTTTTATTTTTTCTTTATGTGGACACATTTGGGATACATGTGTCATTTTGATTTTAGTAAAAGTATTTCTAAATTAGTTCATGCCCTTGTGTGTAACTGATGAGTGTCCTGATTCTTATTGTTCCAACTTGATTTTTACAGCAAGGAGTTGACTGCAGATGCCCGGGAGCTTAAAGGTGAACTGTACTGCCTGCCTTGCCATGACAAGATGGGGGTTCCTATCTGTGGCGCATGCCGTAGGCCTATCGAGGGACGTGTGGTTAATGCCATGGGCAAGCAATGGCACGTGGAGGTACGTTACAATGATTTCACTTGCCTGTATGAGTCAGTTCTGTTAAAGACATATAACATAGTATAGTATGGACAAAAGGAAACCACTGCCCAGTTTTAATGTATGGACGAAGACAAAGTGTGAAAATAGGGTTTTAGATTTCTCAGCCACTGGAAAGCGTCTCACCAAAGTCACTTACTTACTGAAGCTATGGACTGTACCCACAAGTGAAAGGGACAGATATTGCCTCCATTCTTCAGAACTTTCCATGACCACTTCCATCTAAGTCTTCCTTACCCTCATACCCTGCACTTCTTTGTTTAGAAATTCTCTGCCATGTGACCAATACCCACAAACAGTGTCATTCTGCTTCTGTTTGCCCCGTGATTGAACTCCCTTCACACAGTCTCTCTTCTTCATATCCCCCTATTTTGTTCATTTTCGTCATAATCCTTTCTAACTTTGCTTTACATTCAGTCTTCATTTTCTGTGTGTCATCCCCAAGGCCACTTAAAGCTCCTCACACATCACCACACGTGAGGTTCCTTTGTAAGTCGTATATTGATCTTGTTTATGATTTGTATCAACAACAAAGAGAGGTAGATATCTATTAGAGAAGCATTCAAACATTTTAATTAGACAGCATGGGAAGAACACTGAAGAAAAGTGTATCAGAAAGACCAATGCCACTAAATTAAAATTTAACCAAAATTATAAAAGACTGAAAATTACTACAAAGTAGTACAAAAGCAAAATTATTATCTTAGGCTTATGACATTCTTGAATTTACAGAGGGTTGGACTGACAGTGGTGGAGAGGTGGGAGCATATCACCATATGTCAAAAATACTATTGAGGCTCAAAAGATCAACACACAAGTTTGTGAATACAGAGTCCAGGAATTCCAGATCACATATTTGCTCCTGGCCTTCAGATTGTGATATTTTAAATACAGTTTTATCATAATGTTAAATGAAATAAGATATATACTTTTAAAGTCGTGATAATGGGTGCTTTGAACTTTCCATAAATTGGGAAACAAACGCCTACTGAATGTGTCATTCTTTCCTTACAACAGCGGCTTACAATTCAGACTGACTTTTATCTACTAAAAATTTGAAACAATTGTTACTTAAATCATCACATTATGGAGAGATGCCAAATAAGATTTTAGCATAGCACTCATGTAAGAGGGAGTTTTTAATCTTAATAGCCAAATAAGCAGTGCTGATCAGTTAAGTACACAAAGCCGCATCATACAAGGCTAATATATATAGTGGCACTGTTTTCCCCCACAAGAAATAATGTACAAGTTGTTGAAGTGAGCCAGGCATCAGTACCTCCCCAAAGTATGTTATTCACCCTAAAATAAAAAAAATAATACAGTGCAGTACACAAGGAAATTAATACATTAAAAAAAATAATGTACTATAATTAATGACACTTAATTAATCAAAGTTCCTTACTTCAAGAAGACAGAGATGTGCTTATTGTGGCTGAAAGTTTGAAGATGGTATGCATTTGAATCAGAGGAGGAGTGACAAACAGAATAATCAGAATCTCCATTATCTCCTCCTGCAAAAAACTCCAATTGCTTCATAGTGAACTGAAGCAGAGCCTGATGAAGTGGGCAGCTGTGAGTAAACCTGCACTGTCCGATGTGTGCAGATTGTCATAGTTAAGTTTGGTAACTTTACAGTATAACACTGTGCAATCCCATTGACATCTTTCCTTTTTTTATTGCTAACATTCAACATTCACAACAAAAAAAATCTGTTCATCTGCAAGACATTTCCGTCATCTTTTGTGGGCAGACATGTATTTCCAGGAGAAGAAAGTTCTATAAAGAGACACTGTCTCAAATAATCAGCACTATACAGGCCAAAGAGCTTATAGCGGGGTGTCTTACAGTGAGGACCTCATATACACGCAAAGTGAAATAAATAAATTATGCAGTATTATACTCGTCAGAATGCATGACTAATAAGGCTATAATAACGGTTCCCACGGCACACCAGGAATTCTCCAACACCAAGTTACAAGTGCATGGAATCGGCCAATAACACTGTTTGAGTTGAGTTTTATACTGAATATTTGGATGAAAACTGTCTCTGCTAACACAAATGATATTTCAAGAAGGCCTGATACCAAATACATTGTGGTATGATTCTGTATTGCTTTTTATAAAAAAAAAATGAATAATATCTCTTAAACTAAAAATAAAAAAATCACTTTATTTACCGCATAGTAGAAAAAGTAATTCCTTCCACTGTTTCTTGTGAACCTATGAACTTGAACTTTATTGCCAAGCAACATAGTTGCTAGAAATTTACAGCAGAATTAAACAACACAATGCAAGACACATGACACCATCGCAACATCAGGTGTTGTAGTAGTTTCACTGGTCCGCTTTATTAAGAGCAGTCACAATCTTCGCTCTCTGTTTCATTAAATAAACTTCTCACCAGAGTCAAACAACCAGAAGTGTTATTTCTGAAGGATGAAAAGGGACTTTTTATTTGCCCCCCTAATACTTAAGTGAAAATATGATAATATTGTGATTTTTTTATGTTATATATTATACTAGTCATTGAATCTGTCAGAAATAGGTAATAGAATAATTTTTTTTAAATTTGCGCTCTCTTGTCCCACGTGTACCTTCAGCACCTTTCTTCAGTCCCCACGTGCGTGAACGTCTCTTTACTTGCTCTTTCTTGCCTCCTGTCTGGTTTAATACTTTCTGTCTTTCAAGGAGACTCGCTTAGCGTGCCCCATACGCCTTTACTCCTCTCCCCTTCACACTCGTACTTCCTTTTTCATTACATCACCAAAGCCAAACTGACTAATCACACCAAAGCTAAAGTGACCAATCAAATTTCTCAGAGGGAGTGAACACACAGGCTTTAGTGTTTTATTGTATAGTAGACAAATATGTATTATGAGTCAGTTCAGCAAGGTATTGCTTATTCCTTTTTTCATTTGGCTTAACCTAAAGCTACAAGCATAGCTCTATAAGCAAAAAACATCATTCTGTTGCACCTATTTAGAGAAACCTTTGACCCCATGTATACCACTTATTTTTTTAATATGCAATATTATTAATTGAGCTTAGTAAAATTATACACTGTGTTGTCTATTGACATTTTGTATTGCAAGTTTCTATTAAATACATTGTTTTTTGAATTCCAGTAGATGGCACACACTATAGATTTTTTGTACTTCTGTATGTAATACATACCTATGTGTTGTGCAAAAATTTTAAAAAAATTTGATTTAAACTTTATCTCCTCTAGCATTGTCCAGCTTTGGCTGAAGAATCATAGCCAGGATAAAACTCCAGGCCTGAAGCCGCAGGTCATGTAAATTATGTACACTAAGGTGTTTTTGCATAGTTGTAGTACAAGGCAAACTAAGCTTTGTCAGGAGATTTGGAGGAAGCACACAAGGAAAGGTTCTTCAGATGTTGGTTTCCTTTTTTATGATATTGTTACATTTATTCAGGGTTATTCCATAATTCATTTTGGAGTGTTTCGTTGTATGTTGTGTTTTGTCAGTCATTTCCTTTTTACATGTCAGTCACTTCTGGTTTTCTTATTGTTTCTGTTAGGCACACCACTGACAAAGGGGGCTCCTCACTATTGTTCCTCACTATTTTCAATCAACATTTTCACCCCAGGAGTAATCAACTAGGGGGCTCAGACACAGTCCGTTATTTTAGGATATGTGTTTGTGGTTGTCTAGTAATACTATTTAGAGTGTTTTAAAGCTGACGTCCTGCCCGCACTATATTAACTAGCTTGTACCTGAGATCCCTAATGGGCCTCCCTGGCATAAAATATTATTATATTGCTCAGCTTTTCAGAAACAGGGATTGTTACAAATATCTTTTGTACTGATTTTTGCAAGCATAATTGTATGACATGAAAAAACTAAAACTGCTGACTTTGTTCTGCAGCACTTTGTATGCGCGAAGTGTGAGAAGCCATTCCTGGGCCACCGGCATTATGAGAGAAAGGGCCTGGCTTATTGTGAGACTCACTACAATCAGGTGAGTGACGGCGTTTCAGTGCTGTAGATGACAATTCTCCTTACGTATACCAAACACTGATGCAAGTGTTTCATTTCATAACTTGTAATGGTTTAGCTGAAATTTGAATGTACCTTTTGTTGTGTATTCACATTGCAGCAGGAAAATGTTTATTTTTACAAAAAGACCTTTCTAGAAATTAAACTGTACAGTATACAGTTAAACCTTATAACTCTTTATTGATTGTTGATGGGCTTATTATTTCTCCTGTGAGTCGGTATCCTTGTTTTTTTTATCTTTCTTCTGATATATGCATCTGAATTTCCCCTTGGGATTAATAAAGCTTTTCTAATCTAAAACTCCATATCAATTTAGTAATAAGACATGACTAACTCTATTTATACACTATGACATTCTATAGATTGATTCCTAGATGTACACATTATTTTGTTCTGCTAATCTGTCAAATGCACAATAGTTTAAACATGGGCATCAGGATCACTGCAGTGTGGCAGATACTTGCATCAGTTTGCTTGTGTCAGGATGTTTTAGATGATATACATCATTCCTCTTAATGACTTTCATGTGATAAATAAAAATAATGTTTAAGCAGCAGCATTCATTTACCTCCCATTCAGCTTTAATGTTGAAAAGTGTGAATGTTAGTTTCACAGTGGATTTCAAATATCCTTAACAGTCATTTCTATTTTCTGTCTTCTAAATCCCAACAGCTCTTTGGAGATGTGTGCTACCACTGTAACCGGGTGATTGAAGGAGATGGTAATTTCTTTTTCTTTTTTTGTATCTCAAAGAGAAAATTATTGTAAATGTAAAAATGTTTTATAAAAGACATTTTATGATCAACTACTTGTTAATGTAAAAAAAAAAAATCAGTCTTGACAAGGTCTATGCATCCCAAAGATTCACTCTAATAAATTTACAATGTCAAACATTATAATAATTAAGTACACATTTACATCATGTGTGAAAAAATGTTATATTAAGAACCTTAATGAGTATATAAATCTATCCATCTTTTTTTTATTTTTATACCCACTTATCCTGAGCAAGGTAACGTGGTAGCTGTAGCCTATCCCAGCATGCATTGGGCACAAGATCCCTAAACTGGGCACCAGGGTGAACAAACACACACACACACTCGCACACACATCAGGGCCAGTTCAGCATCACCAATCCACCTAACCTACATGACTTTGGACTACAGGAGAAAAAAGTATAAAAATGGAACTTCAGTTAAAAGTATGTTTCCCCATCACTACAACTTAAATGACAATTGAAGTAAATGACCAGTTTGGGTACAGTGTGTTTTGTAGTGGGAACAACCCCTAAGCACTTTATAAATGAAACAGTAGATGGTACTTCATTTCTCCCGAGGTAATTGCCATTGAAAGTGAGTGAGACAGTACAGTGAGCGTCAAGAGTGGTTCAGTAACACTCTTTGGTGTAAGAACAGTAATTTTGGTATTGTTCTAATAATTTGAATTCTGCTGCTATGCTACTGGCACGTCTGTCATTCTGACACTCTATGGCACTTGGAAATAGCTGAGCTTTACTCTTTGGCACCACCTAGTGGTGGTGAGTTTTAGAAGTGCCTAGTCGGCCATGTTTTTAAACCCTGTGTAAGTGGTCTTTTTTCTACAGCTGAACTATCTCCTCACACTATTAGTTTAATGTCATTAATAAAACTGGCAGCATTGTTTGTACAGTCCGGTTTATAACCAGACTGAGTCTTTCACAGGAGCAAACTGGTGCACACAACAGAGCTGCTATAAAGAATTAAATTATAAGCAGTGGATTATTTATTAAAATAAAAATGTGTATAACATAAGTCTGTGTATTGCACAGATGGGTCGGCAACTTGTTAACTTCTATGTGTTCATACTGTTTATGGTGGTGATGTTGCTAAGACTCTTTTGTTTTTTTCCCCCCCACACAGTTGTTTCTGCTTTGAACAAGGCGTGGTGTGTCAACTGCTTTGCGTGCTCGACATGCAATACCAAGCTCACCCTCAAGTAAGTCCACACAATGCCTATTGTTTAATTCATGAAGTGAGACAGCCACCAAAGTGCCCTAAAGTCAATAAACTGATTCATTACAGCTGGCACAAGATGTTCGATCTTCAGGAACATTGTTCATTCATTTGTTAACCATGTTATCGCTAAAATGTCCCAGTTTAAATTTTTTAATTAAGAAAAGGTACAACCAGGATGACATATTCTGTAAAGGTCATTAGCATCAATGGAACATGGTAAAGGTGCTATATATTAAGTATTATTATTATTATTAACAGTCAGGTTATGGGTAAAAAATGTTTGCACCTTTAAGGTTTTAAAAAAAAAAAAAAGTCCTGAGGTATGCTAATTTACTGTACGTTGGTGCAGCTACATAATGAAATCCAGTAATAAAAAGTCAAAAATGACATGAGCTGCATCTCATATCCTTTTGAGGCCATTTTAAATTATGGACACAAGTTATAGATGCGATGACAGCATTTTTTTCTCAGCTTGTCACTGTCATCTCATGATAATGTCGCATTTTACTGAGGGCCATCCCGGAAACAGCCAGACTTTAGTGCAGAAAGTTCTGGTTGACGTGGTTAGACTGAGGCATTTCTTGAAAGTGTACCTCATGGGAGCTAGAAAAGGCTTTTATTTTGTAGATTTACAAGTCTGTACGTTTCCATTTCAGTTAACTTTGATGACATTGTATGAAACACAGTTTCACAGCTAGTGCTCCATGAATGCCAATTTCAAGGTTTACAGCCTTAAGATGAATGTCCTTCCACCCGAAACCTTAGATATAACCACATGAAGTCAACGAACAATCAGCTGTGTTCAACTCCAGCTGCCATAATTGCTTGCTACCATCAAGCAGTGCACCAGGGTACCCATTACGATAATCACCTTCTGTAGCAATGTCATACTTGTGGGGCTTAGAGGTTTCACCGTATTGTGTCTACAGTTAGTCTGCTGAATGAGCACAAGAATTGCAGTGCACGTTGATAATCCTCCGTGCACACTTCTAAATATAAAAGAAGCCTACATTTATATTTATCCTACTTTTATTTTCACACTACCCAGTCCACACCTTAGTGTAATTGGCCAGAAAGCATGTCAACCTGCAGCTGAGTTGTATCCGGCTGAATGGTACAAATACAGGTGCACTTGACAGTGGAAACGAAGCCAAAGAGGCAGGCAGTTTATGTCATCACCTAGGAAATGATATTACCAACTGCAGTGAAAAATAAACGCCCTCAACATCCACCCGATCTAAATCTGTGTGAATGGTGTAGGTATGGCATGACAGGATATTAGAAAAGCATTTTAAAGGTGTTTTGTCACCCGCGTGGGTGTCAAACAGATTTGACGCCTTTCTCTAGTGACACCTATCTGCTCCCACCTGTCACTATTCTCCTGTCTATTGTGAGATCACAACCTGAGGTTATCCTTCCACTGCTGACTTGCAGGGCGGGTTACCTGCTGATAGTGATTGTTCCACACTGTAGAGAACAGAAATGTTTACTGATTGTTTCTTTCGGGCCAAAACTTAACCTTCAGGATACAAGCTCATGCAGCTTACTTCTGTATCCCTAAGGTCTCATAAGTATCAATGTGGAAACGTCACTGTATACCTGTAGTAGACCGTTGTGTTGTTCCAAGGAAGGCAGGGCACCTGTCATCTCCTTAACTCATTTTACCAATAGCCACACCATTCTTTTAGCAAGATCTTGCACTTCGTCCATAAACAGCTGGACTTTGTGATTTCCCATCATTTAGATATGCAGATGACATCTAGGACTTTGTGTATGCTTTTATTTGTTCATTTCTGCAAGTTTGTTTTGTTTCCTCCACTTGTCTGTCTCCTTATGAGGTTTATTTATTTGCTCCGTACCTTAAAATGACAGTCGTTCTTTTACAAATGGCATTCATGAGCAATGTCACAGGAATGAACCTATCCCGACCCAACCCAAAATAATAAAAATGTAGTGTAGGCTGTGAACTGAATTTAAAAGGTTATATCAGGCCACAGTATATAGATAGATGCATAGATGGATAGATTGTTTGATCCATGGGGACAATTACCTTTTGGAGAAGCTCAATAAGTATAGAATATTATAACAAACAACATTCTCCCTCAAACACAAACAAGAATTACAGAAAAGAAGAATAAAAACTTCTGATTTGGCTACTGATAAGAGAGTGGTCATGGTGAGGCACTATAAAGGCGTACTACTGAAGGTGCAGTGCCATAATTTGCTGAATAATTTGTTACCTAAAAGTCAACAATGCTGAAGTGTCAGAGAAAGGATGTTTAGCATTGTTCATAATGGCCGTCAGTTTTGTCTTCATCCTCTCCTCCAATACCACCTCCAGCAGGTCCAGAGGGTGTCCCATAACTGAGCCTGCCTTCTTAATCAGCTTGTTGATTGATTAAAGTTACTGATTACAGACAAGCTATCACAGAGTTATAGAACATGTAAAGGATGTCACTACCCACGTTAAATGAGTGCCGTCTCCAAAGAAAAAAGAGCCTGCACTGCCCTCTCTTACATAGCCAGACTAACGAGAACAATTAAGAGACTGAATAAATCAAGCAGAAAATATGCACAAATGGTAAATGAATATACCCCTCCTGACTAGGTAATTAGCTAATTTGTCCTTACTCGGCAAACAAGAAAGACCTTGGAAGTCTCCAGTTAGGCTAAGAGACGTCTGAAACGTAGATTGAAAAACTCAAACACAAATTAAATCTACATATGAAGTACAATACTTAAACATAAGAAGGCACATCACAAAAAAGGAAACTAAAAAGAAAAAAAAACAAAGCTTTATCCTGGAACACTGAATAAGAAATTCGTAAAAGTAGTTAGAAAATGTTATGAGAATTTCAGAATTTAATCCAAATTCTAAACAGTGTTAACATTTTCTAAAAAGAAAAGACAGCCACGTCCAAGAGAATTCAAGTGGGCATGTAGTGAGAAGTCCTGCCAAATGACCCCTTTTATTGGCTAACTAAAAAGATTACAATATGCAAGCTTTCAAGGTACCTCAGGTCCATTACATCTTGCCTGAAGAAGGGGCCTGCGTTGCCTCTAAAGTTTGCATATTGTAATCTTATTAGTTAGCCAATAAAAGGGGTCATTTGGTTTGACATTTCACTGCATTCATAATGGCTAACACGGTACAACACCGAGTACAGTAGGCATGTTGAAAGACATTTGAATTACATTGGAGAAGTTGTGGTTCAGAGACTTGTATGGAAGTCCACCTAGAATTTCGATTATCTGTTTTTATGGAACTGTTTTTTTCCAGACTTTGTTTGCCAGTTATAGGAATCCACTTTTTAAAAATGCAAACAAATTAATGTTATTATTTCTATTTAGTATTTGCATGTGCCATGTGAGTGGTAGAGATGAGTGCAGAGAGAAAGGAGCAATCAACAAATGAGTTAATGCAGCTTTCACGTGTTATCAGACAGACAGGAAAGCCGAGTTTCCAAATCAGAAATTTCATGTGAACACACTATGAAGTCGGAGTTCCAAGTCAGACAATTTCGGAGAAAACAAAGCTCCCCAAATGCTGGCAGTTGTGATGTAAACCTGATCTTTCCTCTCAACCATTTGTATAAAATAAAAAGTATAACCTGGTCAACCAGAAATAACATTTTTGGTCAAATTGCTTTGACAGCAACACAAGCAGACCTTTAATATGTTCAATTTTCACAAAAAAAATTACAGTTTATCTCTAATGGCCTTTTTTGCAGACCAAGTAATAAACTGGGAGCAAACTCGCATTTCTGCCAGTTTGCAAACATAAACTGACACGAATGTTATAAAGTGGGAAGGTAAAACGACACCAGTTGGAGCTCTCCTGTCCGCACACAAACGCAGCGTAAGGCGCTTGGATGTAGAAAGTACATCTTATGATGAAGACACTGGAGGAATCACAGCATGCTACCAGATAGAGCACAAGTTAAAATAGGCTAAGCTGAAGAAGTGTAAGTCCATAACAAGCTTTACAAACAAAAGGAGACCACTTCAGTCCATCTTAATTGTTTGGCTGGCTTATAGTTAAGGTGTTTTAGCGTCACACCCAGACACTGCTGGTATACTGCGCACATTTTTGTTTCTCCATATTACTAGAAGAACATAACCACACCTGAGCAAGTCCAGATTGGAGTTACTAGAGTGACTGCAAGACTTTGGGGAATGCCTTCCAAAGGAAGATGGAAGGACGTGAACTGCCTAAGACAGTGTTCCTCAACCACTGTGGGTTGAATGTTACTATTGTTTATATTGGAAATGGGTCATTAGATGATTGCTGTCAGACCCCCTCCTGCTCTAACCATCACACTTGATTTAGCATTGGGGACCTGTAAGATCAGACAATTGTGCTCGATTCACCAAGGTGGAAGTGAGGATCGAGCTCAATTATCTTGGTGGGTCATGAAAACACTTACATGGATAAAAAAAAATTAGATGTGGCACCAAAAAGGCGTTGAGAAGCCCTGGCCTAAGAAACATTAAAAGGAGACAAGGAAGCAGTGTTTAGAATTGTAACAGGAGGACATGGAGTGAGGGTCGGATGTTTTTTAAAATATGGTAACTGATGGAAAAGGGGATTCACTTCTCTTAGGCTTTATATGAAACGAGTTACCAAGAAATGTAGTAGAAAGTAGCAACTTCATAGAATTTATTAGGCTGACTAGTTCTGTTATCTTTACCAAGGAGATCTGTGGCCCTGGTCTACCACATGCTGTTCTGCATCCCTTCAGTTCATCTCCATTTTTAAAGTAGCGTGAGCTGCAATCTTGCTTTCCTTTTCACATCTCCTTCTCTGTCTTTGATTCTGCTGCCACTCTGCTTTTCTCTCTGCCTCTTTCTGTCCACTTTCTTTAGGGACAAATTTGTTGAGATTGATCTAAAGCCTGTCTGCAAGCACTGCTACGAGAAAATGCCTGAAGAATTAAAGAGGCGACTAGCCAAACGAGAACGGGACTCCAAGGACAAGGACAAGGACAAAGACAAGGACAAGAAAAAGAAAATGCCTATCTGTTTGTAAACCTTTCTTAGTCTTTTACACAACCTCTCCTTTCCTTTCATTGGTTAGTGTCCAAAGGCCCTCCATTTCCTTCTGTTTTGGTTTCAGTGCCCTGCCATTGTGTGTTGCTGTCTTGTCCCGGGCTGGGGTGGGCTGCACTTCACTCCCTCCCTCCCTCCTTCTGTTTGTCTCCTGCTTTATTCTGTCATCTTTTATTTCCTGCTACTTAAACATACTTAATCCTCACCCTGCTTTTAGCCTGTTTGGTTTTGCTCTTTAGAAAAACTGCCAAACGTTGCTTTATAGGTAGCTACATACATAATGAAAATTGCACCTTAAATTGTGATCAAATCAATTTTTATTTAAATCTGTCTTATTTTATAAAATGGTTTATACATGTTTTGGAATTAGTAAATTATTTTCACTATTTTATATAAAGCATTCTACAACAGTACGTGGCATTTTAAAGACAAGTGTTCAGAAGGCAGTAAGAAGGCTAACAGAATGTCAGGTTATATAGCGCCCTGATGTGTGGAGTACAAGTCACAGGAGGTTCTGCTCAAGCTTTATAACACACTGGTGAGGCCTCGTCTGGAGTACTGGGTGCAGTTTGGGTCTCCAGGCTACAAAAGGACATAACAGCACTAGAGAAGGTTCAGAGAAGAGCGACTAGGCTGATTTAAGGGCTACAGGGGATGAGTTATGAGGAAAGATGAAAAGAGCTGAGCCTTTACAGTTTAAACATAAGAAGATTAAGAGGTGACCCAAGTGAAGTGTTTAAAATTATGACAGGAATTAGTCCAGTGGGTCAAGACAGTGACTTTAAAATGAGTTCATCAAGAACACGGGGACACAGTTTGGAAACTTGTAAAGGGTAAATTTCACACAAACATTAGGAAGTTTATTTTTTGACAGAGAACCACAGAAACTTTTTTTAGAAGAATTAAGTAGACAGGACTGGCAAGCTTTGTTGGGCTGAACAGCCTGTTCAAATCTAGATTGTTCTAAATGTTCAAATGTAGAACTTCACTGGTAAATGTAGCCAGATAAGAATATCTCAGTTATTTTTACGTCACACTTCATCTGCTGTAGTCCTTGCCTTAGGCTTGCTGTTAACCACTTGTGGGCACTTACTTGGCCATCGCCTGTCATGTGAGCCTTTTGCACTAATATAGTTGTTAAGTTTTTTGCTCTGTTACACTGGCTACGCCTGGCTGTAGTTCTTTATGTTTATGTGTTTCCCCCATCCGTAATTCTGCCCGATCTTCTACTACCTTGTTCAACAATGTTTCCACATTCTCTAGCTGCCCGTCCAACATTCTGCAATCAGCCTTTGAGTTGTATTACCCAAGATTCTCATCTTGTTGTGCTGGCAATATTGCTGTATATGCTACATGTAGTTAAATGCAGCTTGTTTTAAGACCCAGCACAAGGTTTGGGGATCTGTTCATTGTAGTATCTGTGTGCGCCTGCAAATGGTATCGACTAATATGAGACTTCAAACTACAGTACAATACTGTACTATTCAAAATAATCTACACTATGAATGTGCATAGCCTTGTCAATTCAACAGAGTGGTGCTTCATAATAAAGGTTTCTACAGTAGGCTTGGTAATAACACAGTGTAAGTATTTCATCATTTTATTGATGCCGCTGACTTTGTACTGACAGCCAGAATCAAAAAATAGTAACAAAAGTCAAAACCAGAGATCAAATTGAGAAATGCTAACCCAAAAGTGAAAGTCAAAGAGAACAAAGCCAAAATCTTAATCCAGAACTCACAACAGAAAACACATAGTTTATAAATAAACTAGAATTGTGAGAATTTTCCTTATAGTGACAACTGTCCCGGTGCATTGTGGGATGTGTTACAAAGGCAACAAATGACACGAAATCCATCTGTTGAAAAAACAAAATGGCATCAAAAATAATGTTAAGAAATGATAAACTTTTACGAGAGGTCTCCAAAAGAAAAAAAAAAGACTTCAGAAATACATTATCTGGCTCAAAAAAACCCAGCAAAGATATGGAACTCATTTTTAAAGTTTCAAGAAAACCCAAGAAATAGTAGATATAAACATGAATTCCAGCAATTTTGATAAGAAGAGTGAATATTTGTAAGGAAACCCAATCTGAAACATAGATAATGTACAGTTAACTTGGTTGTGTTGAATACAACATAGAATTGCAGTTCGCTTTTTCTGTGGTAAAATGGTTTTAAGGCATTTTGTTGATTTGGAGAAATCATGAATGTTCAGAACGTCTATAAAAGCATAAAGAGGATTGTGCACACCAAGTGAACAGAGGGGCGGATGCATTGGGACTGAGGGTTGGCTGGACTTAGCAGGCACACGGCGCCTCAGCAGCATCAGCCTGCACACGCTGTTTCTTGTGCGTATTTAACAGGCAGCATTGCATGTGGAAATTTCAAATGTCCTTTTTTGAGAATATTCAGGATTTATTTCTTTTTTTAACATTTTATAAAATGCAGTTGGCAAAACCATGGATGCCGAATCCACAAATAAGGCAGAGGCCACCTTTATGAATAAAGTAGATTTAAAAAAAAAAAAAAAAAAAAAAATTCTTTAACTGTGATAAAAAGAACATAACTTTCATGGTTAAGAATTCCATCCATCCATTATCCAACCTACTATATCCTAACTACAGGGTCACGGGGCTCTGCTGGAGCCAATCCCAGCCAACACAGGGCACAAGGCAGGAAACAAACCCCGGGCAGGGCACCAGCCCACCACAGGGCACACACACCCACACACTAGGGACAATCTAGGATTGCCAATGACCTAACCTGCATGTCTTTGGACTGTGGGAGTAAACCCACACAGACATGAGGAGAACATGCAAACTCCACGCAGGGAGGACCTGGGAAGCGAACCCAGGTCTCCTCTAACTGCAAGGCAGCAGCGCTACCACTGCGCCACCATGCCGCCCCTGGTTAAGAATTTCCTCCAGAAAATAATTTGACTATAATTAAGCGTGAAACTTTGCCTTCAGTTGTTACAAAATGATCAGTTTACACCGCGTTCCAAATTATTATGCAAATTATATTTTTCTCTGATTTTCCTAAATAGTCGATGCAAGTGGCAGTCAGCATAATTTTTGAGTCATCAACCATTAGAGTATAATTTGAATGTTACTGAACAAACCTCCTAATGATAACGGTATGTTTTTCAAAAATAAAAAACTTGAAATGCACTGTTCCAAATTATTACGCACAACAGAGTTTCAAAACATTTTATAGGTTGTAAAGAACTGAAAATGGTCATTTGTTGAATTTGCAGCATTAGAAGGTCATATTTACTGAAATCAAAAGGTATTTCAATGAAAAACATCTTAACAGGTCAAGTTACGTATTAACACAGGACCCCTTATTTGATAGCAGCTTCACAATTCTTGCATCCATTGAACTTGTGAGTTTTTGGAGAGTTTCTGCTTGAATTTCTTTGCAGGATGTCAGAATAGCCTCCCAGAGCTGCTGTTTGGATGTAAACTGCCTCCCACCCTCATCGATCTATTGCTTGAGGTTGCTCCAAAGGTTCTCAATAGGATTGAGGTCAGGGGAGGATGGGGGCCACACCATGAGTTTCTCTCCTTTTATGCCGATAGCAGCCAATGATGCAGAGGTATTCCTTGCAGCATGAGATGATGCATT
Source organism: Erpetoichthys calabaricus (assembly GCF_900747795.2). Classification (NCBI taxonomy): domain Eukaryota; kingdom Metazoa; phylum Chordata; class Cladistia; order Polypteriformes; family Polypteridae; genus Erpetoichthys; species Erpetoichthys calabaricus. The sequence continues at coordinate 291,037,814 of NC_041397.2, read as the reverse complement.
GTCATGCATAAAGATGATTTTGTTATGGAAAGCATGGTTCTTCTTTTTATACCATGGAAGAAAGTGGTCAGTCAGAAACTCCAGATACTTTTCAGAGGTCATTTTCACACCTTCAGGGACCGACCAGCTCTCTCCCCATGATTCCGGCCCAAAACATGACTCCGCCACCTCCTTGCTGATGTCACAGCCTTGTTGGGACATGGTGGCCGTCCACCACTCCATCCATCTGGACCATCCAGGGTTGCACGGCACTCATCTGTAAACAAGACTGTTTGACAATTAGTTTTCATGTAGTTCTGGGCCCACTGCAGTCGTTTCTGCTTGTGAGCATTGGTTAGGGGTGGCCGAGCAGAAGGTTTATGCATAACTGCAGTCCTCTGGAGGATCCTGCTCCTTGATGTTCGCAGGACTCCAGAGGCACCAGCAGCTTCAAATACCTGTTTGCTGCTTTGTAATGGCATTTTAGCAGCTGCTCTCTTAATCCAATGTATTTGTCTGGCAGAAACCTTCCTCGTTTTGTCTTTATCTGCACGAACCCGTGTGTGCTCTGAGTCAGTCACAAATCTTTTAACAGTACGATGATCATGCTTAAGTTTTCGTGAGATATCTAAGGTTTTCATACCTTGTCCAAGGCATTCAACTATTTCACGCTTTTCGGCAGCAAAGAGATCCTTTTTCTTTCCCATATTGCTTGAAAATGGTGGTCTGCTTAATAATGTAAAACATCCTTCTTTAGTAGTTTTTCCTATAATTGGGCTCACCTGGCAAACTAATTATCACAGGTGTCCGAGATTGATTTCAGTGATCAAAAGAGCCCTGAGACACAATACCATCCATGAGTTTAATTGAAAACAAAATATTTAATCTTTATGACACTTAAATACAATTTGCATAATAATTTGGAACGCGGTATATATAATGTAAGGGCTTTCTGTCATATTTCATATGCATATTTTGTACTTGTATGGTTAATTGTGGCACCTGCTTTTGAATTGCGTAAGTATTTAAAATGATGAAAATCATTGTGCGCCATTTCCTAAGCCGTTTTGTTTAGTGATGCGGCCATTTTGTTAAGCCTTTCATTAGGAGGTGGCTCCTGGTTGCCAGGGGTGAGTCCTCAGAGGTAGCAGGATTCTGACATCATTGATGAGGCCTCACAAGTTAGTAGGTCGGCTGTGACGACGTTTATTCATTCAGGATTGCAAGTATGCACAGCATTTTGCTAGTGAAATCCAATTGTATAGTCCATTTTGGTTTATGAACTATGATTCTTGTTTCACATTTTGGCTTTGATGGCAGTAGTTTTGACTTTCCCGGTTAAGACTGTAGAGAAAAGCCAAGCAAAATGACCCCTTTTATTGGCTAACTAAAAAGATTACAATAGGCAAGCTTTCGAGGCAACTCAGGCCCCTTCTTCAGGCAAGATGTAAGCTTGCCTATTGTAATCTTTTTAGTTAGCCAATAAAAGGTTTCATTTTGCTTGGCTTTTCTCTACATTCATAATGACTAACACGGTACAACACCCTAGTACTACCGGTTAAGACTTAACCTTCTCCTGACCCTACTCTCCCTAAAACTGCAAGTGAACCGTCTGTAGAGTAACACACTAGTGCCAAAGGTGGTTTGTATGGATAATGTTTCACATTTTACATTTCCTGCTTCATGTTTTTCTTTTTGCCCTTGGTTGGTTTGAAGTTGACGTTGATTTTGTTGCATGCTGTACCCATCTGCTCAGATTTCCCAGAACTCTGTATTTTGCACTGTGTAGAGGATCCTTGGGCTGCCAGTGATTAAGAGTGAAGGAGCCGTACTCGGACATACTCATCTCTTTGGCTTTTGCTGCTTTTATAAAACGCGTAAGCAGGTTTTAGCAGTAATGTGGACAACACTGGGCTGGAAATAATTCTGCTTCTTTTACTTTTAGGAACAAGTTTGTGGAGTTTGACATGAAGCCGGTGTGCAAAAAGTGTTATGAGAAGTTCCCGTTGGAGCTGAAGAAGAGACTGAAGAAATTGGCGGAAACGTTGGGCCGCAAATAAAACGCTTCACCGTGTGGCTTCTTGAGGCACTTGTTGCCTGCCTGGCTCAACGCTTATTTTTGGTTCTGTTACTTGGGAACGATTTTTTTTTTACTTTAAGTGAAGCCATGGTGAAGGAAGAAAATGCAAAAAAAAAAATAATCCATTTTTTTTTTTAATCAAAAGATAAAGAGCCACCTACTTCTATTCAGTTGCATTGTGAGTACACATGTCTCAGTCTTTTACTTTGTACACAAATGCCTTTTCTTTATATTTACGGTGCTTCTAATTACGCGTCAAGTGCATGAAGTGAGGCCCGGTGTGGCTACTAGCCGTCAGGTACGAAAAGCAAAAATTCTTCATCTCAGCAGTCTGGTGAATCAGAAAAATCCAATAAACGTGGTGCTCTGTAGCCATAAGGAGTTCTCTTTCTCTTTCCATGCTCAGCACAAGGGGAGCTTCTTGGCTGCCTTTACTCACTGCCAGTTTTGCACAAGAACGGAATTTGGCCGTAACCACCATACTACACGTGGCTGTTCTAAGTCGGCCATGTAAGAAATCTGATGGTTACCTCCTCCACACCAAGACAGAATTTAATTCTAAAACGAAGCCTCTTCAACATGGCCACACCTGCCTTTGGTCTTTTCGCTTAGTTTCTTAGTTTATCATATCTTTCTGTATCTTGTGTTTATTTTTATTTGAATTGTCGTGCCTTAGCGTTTATATATCTTTGGCATTATTGAATTAATCTGTTTTGGCGTATCTTGTGTGCAAAGCGTACAGTATGAAATGTATTTTTTGGGTAAATCTATATTGTTATTGCATTGCCTTTAACATTATGTAATACTAGTCAGTTGTACTTCACTTGAAGCTGACTTCATTCCGACTATCTATGCATTGCCTTGACGGGACCTGGGAGGAATGAAACAGTTGACACGCTTTATAAAACTCGCTCAGGATGTCCAAGGGATTCAAGTCCTAGGAGGACTTGTGAACAAAATCAGTGAAAATATATATATATATATTTTTTTTTTGTAATTTTAAAAGCCTAACATTGAGTGCAATGAAAAGGCACTAAATAGAAGATGTTGATTTTTACGGTGCTGCCTCAGCCATGCAGACTTTGCATTTATTGTACCGCATTATGCCTTTGTCGGCCTGCTCTTTTACACCATGTTACTTGCTACGGCATACTCCAGTATTAAATAAACTGTATACCCTTCACTTTGTGGGCTTGTTGTGATTGATTGTGAACGGAAAACAAATTGGCTACAGTGCAAAAAAAAAAGTCGTAGCCTCTTTCAAATTTGAGCATACGAAGTAACAGACAACCAAAAACGAGTTCCAAAGAACAAGAGCTGGCTTGTGTGATAAAGTGTCTGAAAACATCGTATAAGGTCACCATATAGTGAGTTTACGTCTTTAAACAACATGTTGATTTTAAGTTTGACTTCTTCATTCCTAGAAAAAGCAGGTTCTGAAAAATTAAATGGACAGCATCCTAGATCTTGTATGGTCTTCAAAATATGACAGTAGAAACAAGAAAAGAAACAACAGCATGGACTTTATGGAGAGGGTCTGATGTGAATCTGTCTGGATGATATATGGGCAAGGTTCTGACACAGTGGAGCAGGCGAAATAGAATAAAAAAGGTGTTATAACAACTTGGAGAGAAGAGTGAGAGTGTATGGTTAAAAACAGACATTTACATCCCACCTCATGAAGACCTCTGAGGGGCTGGTCCAGGACTATAAATCCTCTTGTGGTAGACCACCTGGACCTACTGCAGTTGGCCTATCAAATGAAGACTGGAGTGGAAGATGCAGTTATCTAAAGTATCTGCTGCACAACACTGGATAAAGCTGGCAGCACTGTGAGGATTCTGTGCCTTGATTTCTTTACTACCATCCAGACCATCCCTGTTAAAGGGTAAACTCAGGGATGTGCAGGTGGAGGAGTCTGGTGTCCTGGATAATGGACTGTCTGTCTGGCAGACTGCAGTTTGTGAGACTCAAGGACTGTGTGAGCACCACAAGGAACAGTCCTGTCTGCTTTTCTCTTCATTTTGCACACCTCCGACTATAAATATAACACCAGGTCATGTCACTTGCAGAAATTCTCAAATGATTCTGTTCATATAAGATTTATTGACATGTTGAATGAGACCATATGAGTGTCAGGACTTTGAGAATTGTCTGCAACTTAACATCAGCAAAACCAAGAAACTGGTTATTGACTGTTACTGCACCAAAGAGCCTTGATGTCCGGTCACTATTCAAGAAATGGATGTAGAGGTGATCCACTCCTACAAGTACTTCAATGACAGGTTGGACTGGTTTCAGGACACAGATGAACTATATAAGAAAGGGCAGAGCAGGCTCTTCTTCCTTAGAGGACTGTTTTCCTTTAATGTGGGTAATGACATCCTTCACATCCTCTATACTTCTATGATAGCCAGTGCCATTTTCTATGCTGTGGTGTGCTGGGCTGGTAACATCACTTCAAGAGAGACCCACTGAATCAACAAGCTGATTAAGAACGCAGGTTTGTTATAAGACACACTTTGGACTCCCTGGAGGTAGTCGCTGAGGAGAGCATGGGAAAGGTGCTATATAAATAAAATGTGTTATTATTATAATGAAGGTAAAACTGATGGCCTTTATCAACAATGCTACACAAATGCTTCTAAGAGTACGACCTACTTGTCCTTTCAGTGATGTGATAAATTCATTTATTTATTATTCTACTTGTTTATTATCAGCAGCTATGTCCAGATGGCAATAAAGGAAAGGAACACAAAAACTCTGTTATGCCAAAACCTGGAAAAAATAAATCTCTGTGGGCCCTCAGTCTTCAGTAGTTCAAATATATAACGTGTTTTTTAGGCCAAATGCCACCTAAACCCTCCTGGGCAATTCTGCCTTTGCGTTATACAAGTCATTTTCAGTTATGACATTGTGCAAGTACACAACAATTGTGGCTCACTTGCCAGGCCATTCTGTAGCTGTAAGGACCTGATGAATGTTGCCCTACTCTCACATCCAGATTTACTTTTTTTTTTTTTTTTCATGAAATTAGTGTAAAACTGCTTAAAAATGAGTGGTAAAACAAGGTAATCTTTCTCTGTGTCATCTAGCAGCAGGGCATTTCTTAAACAATGTGAACTACCCTTGGTCACTGCAAATCTGGCTGGCTACTCTGGCATACAATCATGCCTACTACGCCATAAGCGTTTAGACATGTCCAGCAGACCCCCTTGACTCTGTGTTGGGATATAACAGGTTAGAAAATGACTGACTGTATAAAACCATTGACAGCACCAGAATTTGAGCCCCATAACTAGCAACTGCTGTGTCATTTTTATTCTTTATAAGAGTTGTCCCTAAATAATCACCTAAAAACTACGTAATGATTACAGCATGTGAGTTGATTTCTCATTGATGATAATTGCTTATAAAGAATATCAGAGCATAAACGTTACACTTATGGGGGGGGGGGGGGGGGACAGCGTAAAACTCAATAAATTATAAAAAAAAAATGTTTTTTTTTTAACAGGTCAATCTTGCCAAATTAGATAGATAGATAGATAGATAGATAGATAGATAGATAGATAGATAGATAGATACTTTATTAATCCCAAGGGGGAATTCACATACTCCAGTAGTATAGATCTTTGCTTGTGCAGATTTGGAATAACTGCAATGGTTTACATTTCAGATTTGGAAGCTAATGGAGGTTAAGCAAAAGAGAACAATGGGGGAGGGGGTAGTTGCCATAAATGTCAAACAATTTAAATACAAGTCCTCTTCAGTTGGACGATGAGCTTCATCTTAGTGAGGACGTCTGGAAAGCATTAGAGACAGAGGCTTTATTTTAGGAGTGTATTATAGACCCCTCCAATGTAGACAGTAATATCAATAATAAATAATATTAAAAAGGCAGGTTTACAGGGGAATATTATAGTAGTGGGGGACTTTTAGAAACTCCTCAAATAGCACAGCACAGGTTCAGGAGATTTGAGAATGTAAAAAGTGACTTTTTAATACAGATTGTTAAAACAGTACTGCAGGGTGAAGCCTATCTAGTTGTAGTATTTTGTAATAATCAGGATAGAACTGAGGGTGTAGAGGGGATCAAACAACTAGGGTCAAGTGACCATAATATAATACAGCTTTCCGTGTATGGGAAGAACACAGATGAAAAGACTAAAACTGTTAATTTTAACTTTGGGAGGGCAAAAAATGAACAGATGCAGCAAAGATTGGAATACGTTTTTAAGTGTGGAGAATGCCGAGGAGCAGTGGAATAGGTGTAAAAATGTTCTAAAAGTACTACAGGGCAAGTTCATCCAGAAGTTTATTTTAATTAAAAATAGAACTCTGCAGTCATGTTACAAAAGAAAAATCAGCTGTACAAGGCATGTAACACTAATAACTCCGATGTGAATTGTAGGGCATGTGAGAACACAAGGGCAACCATCAAGAAGGACATCAGGGAAGCTAAAAGGCAGTTGGACAGGAATGTAGCAGATAAGGCGAAAGACGACCCAAGGAGATTCTTTCAGTATTTTAGTAGTAAAAGAACAGTCAAGGAGGAGGTGAAGGGTATCAGAAGTAGTAAAGAGAATTAAAAAATACAGACAGTGAAATAGCAGATACTCTGAGCTTCCATTTATGACGTTTTCACATGCAAGGAAGTGCATAGGGTAATATGGACTATTAAGGAGGTACTGAAGGATTTGGAAATTGTAGAGGGAGAAGTGCTGCTCAGATTAAATAAGCTGAAATCGAACAAATCACCAGGACCAGATAATATTTATCCTTAAGTGTTTAAGGAGTTTAGCGAGTACAGATATGAACCCGTGGCACATATTTTTCAGAAGTATGAGCACACTGGGGAGATTCTTAGAAACTGAAGTCTAGTAAACATGATCCCATTAGAATACAAGCGTGATCAGGCTGACCCAAGTAACTGTAGGCCAGTAAGCTTAATGTGCATCACAAGGAAATGAAGACAATTGAGCTTCGCATGCTTAGAACTGGAGAATGAGTACAGATAATGAAGGTCATGTTTCACTAATGTGCTTGAATTCTGTGAAGAATCAGAGAGGTGCATATAATATGAAATATCTTTATTTTCAGGTTTTTAGTAAGGTTCCACACAAATTGAGGGTGCAGTCTGTGAATGGGTCAAAAAATCAGCTCAAGCACAGGAAGCAGAGAGTAATAGGAAGAGGATCTTTTTCTGAATTAGCTGATGTTAAAGGTGGGGTCCAACAGGGACCAGTGCTGGGGTTGCCAATCTTTTTAATACCCATAAACAATCTGGATAAGATTGCAGTCAATAAGCTGGTTAGTTTTGCAGATGATAGTAAACTGGGTGGACAGGATGATAAATGTAGACTCAGCTAAATTGTTACAGAAGGGCTTGGGCAGACTTGTGGCAGACAAAATTTAATGTCAGTAAATGTAAAGCGGAAGTAGAGGTCTGAAACTCGAAAGTATCCTTTGTGGGAAGAATCTATTAGTCATAGTGGACTCCTCGCTATCTACACCCAGACTCTGGACAGAATTCTTAAAGAAGGCTGATTCAATGTCACATACAGTGCATCCAGAAAGTATTCACAGCACATCACTTTTTCCACATTTTGTTATGTTACAGCCTTATTCCAAAATGGATTAAATTCATTTTTTTCCTCAGAATTCTACACACAACACCCCATAATAACAACGTGAAAAAAGTTTACTTGAGGTTTTTGCAAATTTATTAAAAATAAAAAAATTGAGAATTGGAGTCCACTGTATAACGAGGTGTGGAGTCCATGTCAAGGGAGGTTATGCTTAAGCTCTATATGGTTAGTGACCAGATGCAGCATTCAAACCCAGAAAACTAGATTTAATAGTTAGGAGGACACACTAGAGCACCGCTGTACAGTACCTCCGAGATAGAGAACATCTTTTTAAAGTATCCAAGTTGTTTCTAAAAACCATCCAAATATTCACAAAGACTTTACTTTTAATGTCTCTACACAGTGGTTGAATGAATGCAGCCTGTTATAAATTTCATCACATTTTTATAACTTAGATATGACTCAGACACAATTACATTTCTAATGTTTTTCTTTTTGTATTTTCACGTTGACACAAACCTGTTTTTTAACTCTATCATTATTTTTATATTGATGTTTTAATCATGCCTATATTGTTACCAAAGCAGTATTTCCTTAATATCAAAAGAAAGCAGAACTTCTAATAAACTTGAAACAACTCTCACCGACAGCCTGAGGAAAGCTGTCTCCTCCGCCAGAATATAAAGCCAGAGGGCGGTCCTTCACTGTGATGTCATAATGGCCCCACCTCCCAGAGATCCACCCCCAGAATACAAGGAACATACACAGTCATGTGAACACGTTACCACAAACCCATGAGTATTGTTAATTTTTTCAACATATCTAAACAAGCAAACGGTAGATCTTCATGAGTGCCTAAAAATAAAGGTGAGATGCTTGAACAAGTAACACATGGTGTCTTCTTTCTCATAATCTAAATTAACAAAAATGCAGGTTTGTCACATGGAAAAAGTAAGTCCACCACTACGTTTATCACCACTTCAAATCCATAAAGTTAGAATCGGCTGTTCCAGATTATTAGATCCTCCATAAGGTGTATGCAGGTGGACCTGACTGTCTTATTGAAACCGCGGATATCGAGGGTCTGGAGTTCTCTGATATTGATGGGTGTGGTGTCATGATGACAAGATCAAAGGGGCTCTCTAAGGCCCTCAGAAAGAAGGTCATAAATGCCTAGGAGTCTACCAAAGGGTTTAAAAAAAATCACAAAATTATCTGAAATCAATCACTCCACTGTAAGGAAACCATCTACCAGTCGTGTAGGTTTCAAATGACTGCTTATTTTTCTAGGACTATGCGCACAGCAAATTCAGGCCAAGAGCTTGTCAAAATGTCACAGCAGAGTCTGCAAGTAACTTTTGAAATAGTTGGTGTCAAAGTGCTTCATCTCCAATCAGAAAAAGGTTGGGAAAATTTGACCTGCAAGCAAGGTGTGCCAAGAAAGATAAAAAAACATTAGAGCAAGACTACAGTTTGCCATTGAAGATACAGGAAAAGAACAGGCCTTCTGGAACAATGTGCTCTGGACAGATGGATCAAAGATAGAGATGTTTGGCCACAATAACAGTAGGCATGTTTGCCACAATCCGAAGACAGCATTTCAGGAGTTTATATCAAATGTGAAAAATGGTGGTGGAAATGTTCTGGTTTGGGATTCCTTTGCTGCCTCAGCAACTGAACAACTTGCAGTCATCAAGTCAGCTGTGAATTCTGTCATATCAATGTGTGTTTAAGGAGAATTTGAGGCCATCCATGATCCAGAGCACACTAGAAAATCTACCAAGGAATGGCTCAAAAAGAAGAAATGGAGGTTTATGGATTGGCCTAGTCAAAGTTCTGGTTTCAGTGTCATGGAAGTGTTGAGGTTGATTTGAAACTTGCAGTACATCCATGCTAACTCATGAACATCTTGCAACTGAAGAAATTTTGCATGGAGGGGTGGTACAACATTTTACTGAGTTGATGTCAGAGGCTGTGGGCCAGTTTTGTAGAACACCTACAAGAAGTCATTTCTGGTAAAGGGGACAATATCAGCTTCTGAGGCCAAGGGTGGACTTGCTTCTTCCTCAAAAGACCGTTACATCTATTGATATTTTTTTAATACATGATTGAAGAGGCAGCTTTTCCTTGTGTTTTTGTTTTCCAAGTATATCACCTTTATCTGTAGGCCCTGTTTGCACAACAATCTCCTGTTTGACTGTTGAAATATGTAAAAACAAAAAGGTCAAGAATTTCCATGGGGTGTGCTTACTTATTCGCATTAGAGATATATAATGACATACCTGTGTGTGTGTGTGTGTGTGTGTATGGAGTAGTGCACTCTGCTCATGCTCTACCACAGCCATAGGAGTTGGCGTGAATTTTACTGAAGATGTAGAAGCTTATACAAGTGTGACTTAACTTGGTGAGATCGCACGTGCATGCAGTTTTACATTTCTTCGTAGCTTGCATGCGCTTCACTTCTCATTCAACCCAAACAGACAAACTGAGCTTTGTGGTACATGCACGTTGTACGTTCACACAACGAGCTACCATACATTTGCCTCAGACAAGTTCCAGCCTGTCGTGCTCAGTTTGTGTCACAGATGCACTCGACTACACGACCATCTCAGAGAAGATACAACCTGTCCCAGCCCACTTAGCTGACGCTGCTGCAAGGTAGAACATTGGAATAATCTAGACAAGAATAGGCCATTCAGCCCAACAAAGCTCACCAGTCCTATCCACTGATTTCTTCGAAAAAGACAACAACTTGAGTTTGGAAAGTTCTTAAAGTTTTAATGTCTACCACACTACTTGGTCTCTTATTCCAAGTGTCTATCGTTCTTTGTCTAAAGAAAAACTTTGTAATGTTTCTGTGAAATTTACCCTTAACAAGTTTCCAACTGTGTTCCCGTGTTCTTGATGAACTCATTTTAAAATAACAGTCTCGATCCACTGCACTAATTCCCTTCATAATTTTAAACATTTCAATCATGTCACCTCTTAATCTTCTTTTGCTTAAACTGTAGAGACTCAGCTCTTTTAATCTTTTCTCATAATTTATCCCCTGTAGCCCTGGAATCAGCCTAGTCGCTCTTCTCTGGACCTTCTCTAGTGCTGCTATGTCCTTTTTGTAGCCTGGAGACCCGAACTGCACCCAGTACTCCAGATGAGGCCTCACCAGTGTGTTATAAAGCTGGAGCAGAACCTCCTGGGACTTGTACTCCACACATCAAGGCGCTATATAACCTGACATTCTGTTAGTCTTCTTAATGGCTTCTGAACACTGTCTGGAAGTTGACAGTATAGAGTCCGCTGTGACTTCTAAATCCTTCTCATAAGGTGGACTCTTTATTTTCCGACCGCCCATTGTGTATTCACACCTAGCATTTTTACTTCCTATGTGTAATACTTTACATTTACTGACATTAAATTTCATCTGCCACAGATCTGCCCAAGCCAGTATGCTGTCCAAGTCCGTATGTGATGACTCAATAGAGTCGAGATTATCTGCTAATCCACCTATCTTGGTATCATCTGCAAACTTAAGCAGCTTGTTCCTTATATTCCTATCTAAATCATTTATAGATATTAAAAACAGCAGCAGCCCCAGCACTGACCCCTGCTGGACACCACTCTTTAACATCGACCTGTAGTTGCTTGGATTTGCCCTGTCTCCCTTTTTATATAATGAAATGATATTTGCCATTTTCCAGTCCTTTGCAATCTCTCCAGTGCGCAATGATTTCCTAAAAATATGTGTCAAGGGTTCATATCTGTACTCACAAGCCTCCTTAAGAACTCGTGTTCACCAATAATTCACCAATATAGTAAAACTGCTAGGGAGTCTTCAGCTTCTTTTCTGTCCCAAAGACCACATGCAGCAAGTCAAGTCAAGTTGGGGAGCCTGCACTGGTACAGCGCGTTGCCGCACCCACTACACGACGAAATAGCTCGGGATCCTGGTTGGCAAACCCCCCAGGCAGACATGCAGTCCAGTTCCACCCTCTGGAAATGACCCTCTATCTGTCGCAGCCAGCTGTTACGTGGGCGACCCCTTGGCCTGGTCCAGTCCAGTCCAACAATGAGGATCGTACAAGCTGGATCACCCTCGGGGAATCACGCCACATGGCCGTAGTGCCGTAACTGACGCTCCCTCATAATGCAGGTAATGTGCCTCATTCGGGACTCCATGAGCAACACAAAGTCAAACCAGCCATACCCAAGGATTTTCTGGAGAGACACAGTACTGAAGGAGTCCAGTCTTCATCTCAGGTCACTGGATAGCGTCCATGTCTCACAACCATAGAGCAAGACAGGAGGCACCAGGACTCTAAAGATTGTTGAGTCCCACATGCAGCTAGTGACTTTATCATCTATTAACCATGCTAGAAACACCAAAGGGGGATCCGGCCTCCCACTCTTTGATAAAATATAAGTCTGTCAGCTCACTGGAAACCCCATCCAACAAACCCCAACTCATACCTCACACCTTCATACACCGTTATCATAAGAGAATTCCTTATCTACGATGGAGTGTTCAATCAGAAGAAAATATGAAGCTGGTTTTAAATTAAAAGTCGTAGAAGTGGAGAAAGAAATTGGTAACTGCACCGCTGCAACAAAATTCGATGTGTCTGAGAAACTGGTGCGAGATTAGAGGAAGCAAGAAGATGTAAAAAAAATAAATAATAATAAGTGTCATATTTTTGAACAGGTGTATAAGTCGGGTCTGATTTTATGATCGGTTTTTCTGGTTTGAAGACCCGATTTATGCACAAGTATATACGGTAATTTATGAAATCTTCCTAAGTACATTTTGCTACTTCGTTAGCAGATTTTTTTGCTAAATAAAAGTACAACTACTCCTGTTTCACGTTGTTTTGGTTTTTTTTAGATTTTTTCCCTGCCAATTTGTTTTCAGTATAAATCACACAGATAAGCTGCTCCGTAAATGGCACATCTGCAGCTTCTTGGCCCTGTCCCCCTTAGATTCAACATACAACCTCACAAGAAAATAAACTAAATGTAGTGACTGTGACTCCCAAACCAAAATCCCAAAACGCACTTCCAAAAATGCTCACTTAATAGGGGGATATACCGTGTAAACCTCAGCTAGTAATAATGGCAAGCAGTGAATCTTTATAAAATAAAACATTTATTCTTTATAATAAATATTCCAATCTCTATGAAGTTCTGTGGAGCACAAAGGCAAAAGAGAATTGCCAGAGACACAAGGCATTCCAAGGCAATACAGCAAATCAAAGAATCGTCAAAAAATGGAGGCAAAAATTCAAAAAACCTAGAAATGAATGACAAAAAATAAGCACAAGAAAACTCACCAACTCCTTGGGACATTCAAAATGAACCACCAGGAACTCCAGATTTATAGAGTGGAGGGCAGTTCCTGTCTGCGACTGGCAGGTAGCACCCACAAAACACATGGAACATAACAAAGACTTAGATTAGGGGGGTATTTTTCGTACGTCGCTTAAACCATCCGAGATCAGGTGCCTCATCTTGGATGAGTTAATGCCAGTGAAACGAATCCAGATAAGTCGGTTTTTCAAACGCAGCCGTGTAGTAGATTAGTCTAGTCGAGCTGGATCTAATCATCTGAGATGAATGCAGGTGCCCGCGCTGAGTGAAAAGCCCATATATATTGAGTCTAGAAAACATGATCAGCAAGTCTTTGATAGGCTGTAACAAAATGACGAAAGAACGGCTGCATTTTTTTTCACACACGCGGCGCAAGACCTTTTATTCGAAGGACATGAAGAATTTCAAGATTTAATATGCACAAGCGGTAACACTGCAAAAGCAGCCCAGACCAGAAAAGACGGCTGGCAAAAAGTGACCGACAAATTAAACGCTAAGTAGTATGCATTGTACTTACTGAATGCAGCGTTTCATTTCCTATGTGTCAGATTAATTATTATTTAATATGTCACAATTCCAGATCAAACGTGAGCACAAGGAGAACATGGGAACAGGTTAAAGTGAAGTACAAGAATATACTTCAAACTGGTAAATATTGGTATATAACTATTTAAAGAATTGTTGACATAAAGAATCATATATAATATAAAAAACATTAATTTTAAAGCTAATAAGGAGGCAGACAAGCAAAAAACAGCTGGAGGTCCACGCGGTCCAGACCTAACCCCTGCAGAAGAGTTGGCTTTCCAGCAAAATGCCCATCTCCCTGTTTCTGAGGGCATTCCAGGGGGAAGCTCCTCCTCAGAACCAGTGGCAGGATGCAGTGGTCACTTCATTTCAGGTAAAGGATGGTCATTGCATATATTTGTCCTCCATGTGTGCCATAGGTATGTTCCATATAGCCCTCTTTTTTGTTGGGTCAGTTGCAGGGAATGTCATATCCCTTGAACCTGTGTCTTACCAACGAGATATTGACGAAGGTCAAATATTTGATGAAGACACTGTGTCTGATTATTCATCAGGAGGAGAGGTACATTTTCCAAATAATATTTGATCAAACTCCACTGTGATCAGTCCCATGTGCCCCAATCACATTTGGAAATCCTGGTAATGAGAATGTTAGGCTGATTGTGAGATTCTTCATGGAACTGTGGGTGTTTTTGCCTGTGTATTACCTACCTGCAATGGCATGAAACACCTCTTTTATTGTCTGCACACGCAGGTGTCCAGGAAACACTATGAAAACCTGAAGGAAATGTTTCAGAGCCAAACAGACTTTATGAATTGCCTGGCAAACTGCACTTTTAGTTAGATTTTCCGCATTGCCTACAGTATATAAAAAAAGTGCCGCTTGCAAAAAACCCTCAAAGCAATGCATACTGTCTGTGTGGTTGTGAGAGCGCGACTTCGCCGAGTTTGACTTCGAATATACGGAGCTAATAAATCTTTGAGGTAGGCCTACAATATTCCCCCTCGGCTAAAGCGGTATCTTTCGTACAGAATTTCCTCCGGGAGCAATAAAGGATCTTGCCGATCGCACAAAACCCTCTTTATATGAAATTCTCTTCGTATAATTTGCGCACCAATATCAATTGGTCGCTCATTCATGAATGGCGAAGCCATTACTGGATGACTTCCACACACCGTCACTGATTACGTGTGTAAACTAATCCTTGTTTACGTAGAACAAACCTGCTCCGAGCAGGTTTGAGGATTAGGATGTGTTGCTAGGACAACACTTCCAGCAAGAGTTTCAAACAACCGACAGATCCAGGATCAGGCCAAATCGTCAACAGTTACATCCGGCTAAGTGAGTAATCCACGTACGAAAAATACCCCCCAGGTCAGATTCAATAAAGTTTATCAAACCAAAGGGTAATTTGGATGCATACAGCAGCAGAAACACAAAAAACAAGGACACAGACCCGTAGGACAGATAATACAACCTATCACTCAATACATCAACAAATAAAGCATGCATACAGTGCAGAAATTGCAAAATGAAGTTAAAATTGCAAAATAAACAAAGAGTATTAGCATATAGTTTGGAATGTTGGGAGGAAGCATTTACTTAACTGTTAACAGTGGGCAGAAAAGACCCCCAGAGGCGTGTGGAATGAGCCTGTGGCTAAATGTGTTCCCAGACAGGGCATCCTGGAGGGAATTTTCCACAATAACATACAATTTTGCCACCATCCTCTTTGCCCGAACTGCTTCCACCGAGTCCAGTGTGCACAAAGCACAGAATACATGAAAGTAACATTAACATAAAACAATGACCTGAACAGGAACTAAAAATCCATTAAAAACGAGCCAGGGGTCCTCACATCACATAACATAACACTACATTAACATAACTAAAAGGCATATATTTCCAGAAAGAATGGAATTCTTTTCCATATTACTAATCGAGAATGGTAAACCGGATGGCATGGACGCAGGTACACGGCGATGGGACCATGAGACGTACTGCGCAGGCGCGTACTGCGCAGGCGCGTACAGCGCACGTCTCATAAACTACAAGCGAAGTCGTATCCACCGCGCACGAAGGAGTCACGGCCCAAAAATGAAAGAGCTCAACTGACGTGAATGAGAAATGAAGCAACAACGCGCCCATAGCTAACGACTAGCGACACAGCCACACAAAAAAGAGGACTCTGCGCTGCAGCCCAGATTCAAACGGAAGAGGCAATGGAGGCCCCACAGGTCTACAAAGATGGTACAGAGTGAAGGCGCTACTGCGGAGTGAAGTTAGGAATAATGTGCTGCTTGGGATTGTACAAACCACTGAACGCTTTACACCAAATTCAAACACAATACAGCTCAACAATACAAACACGAGCCCACCTGGATAAGATCAATGAACACAGGCGCCTACAACGCGCATCCGAAACTGCGGAAGCACAGCAGGCACGGGTTCAAAACGAACGAGCTCGACTTACAGATATACAAACACGAGCCCGCCTGGACAAAATCAATGAACACAGGCGCCTAAAACGCGTGTCTGAAATGCCGCGGGCAAAGCGGGCACTGCTCCAAAACGAACAAGCTCGACTAATGTATTTCAGGATACCCAACGCTGGGGGTAGGTGAGCGAAGTGAGCAGGGGGCGGAGCCCCCTTGTCAAACATAAGAAGCAATGTAAAAAACAATGATATCAAAAGTAGCAATTAAAAATAGTCTGGTAAAAAAGAACACTGTTACTGTCCGCAGCATTTTCACCTACTAATTGAATTTGTTGTCAGATGGAGACGGCCATGAGGTGACTGTTGTTGAGCTTACTAAAGTTCAAAATATTCAAGCAGGCTGAAGGGAGGAATAACTGGTGTAGCTGCCGACATATAAGGTGTTATCAGGCACGGGTAAAACGCGTGTCGAAAGAATTCGCACAGTCCAAAAGTTTGTTTTAAAATATTTAGTGAAAGTTAAAAGCAAATAATCCACACAAGAATAAAAGAGAAAATAGTTACACACGTAGAATAACAGGCAAAAAAAAGAAAAAATGTATCTTCTATAAACTTAGCTTTTCTTGAAAAACTTTAGTTATTTCTATACTTAAAGGTTCTTAATTTCTTCTTCTGTACGCCTTAAGCGTACGGTACTTCACTTAAATAAACAAGTTTTCTTTACGTGTTACTTCACACATTCAAAGAGCCCGTAGGCCATCAAGCACGATCACGAACACGAACACGGTTAAAAAACGTATGCCTCACACCTTACACACGGCAAGGCTGTCACTAAATGAAGAGTAATGTTTACTCCAAGCTGTGAGAAATGGCAAGAATATACCAATACGATTCTATTTACGGGGGTTATAGGAACCTCCCATAGATTATGCACTGTCATCTAATAAATATTCATAAATCTTATAGAACTGGAAAATGGCTCTTACAACTGGTTTGTTTAGGTCCACAATTGTTTTTGTATTTAGCGTATTTAAGTGTTTGGAATGTTTATTATAATTATTTGAATTATAACTCACACCTCTTCCATGCAACACATTACCCCATCTCTTAAAACAGCTTCATTGGCTTCCTGTAAAATTTCGCATTGATTTTAAAATTCTTCTACTTACCTTCAAAGCACTTCATAACCTTGATCCATTATACCTCTCTGAGCTCATACATGTTTATACACCTAATCACACTCTTAGGTCCTCTACTTCTGGTCTTCTCATCATCCCCCCAGCACGCCTGACCACCATGGGTTCCAGGGCATTTAGCCGTACTGCTCCTCGTCTCTGGAACTCACTACCACAAAACATTTGGGACACAGATTCCATAGCTATTTTCAAATCTTGTCTTAAGACTTTTCTATTAGATCAGCTTATACTCCATGACCTCAGGCTGTATTCTTATTGCTGTATTTTCAGTTCCATAGATACAGATATATGTACAGGTGCTGGTCATAAAATTAGAATATCATGACATAGTTGATTTATTTCAGTAATTCCATTCAAAAAGTGAAACTTGTATATTAGATTCATTCATTACACACAGACTGATGTATTTCAAATGTTTATTTCTTTTAATGTTGATGATTATAACTGACAACTAATGAAAGTCCCAAATTCAGTATCTCGGAAAATTAGAATATCAATTAAGACCAATGCAAAAAAAGGATTTTTAGAAATGTTGGCCAACTGAAAGGTATGAACATGAAAAGTATGAGCATGTACAGCACTCAATATTTAGTTGGGTCTCCTTTGGCCTGGATTACTGCAGCAATGCGGCGTGGCATGGAGTCGATCAGTCTGTGGCACAGCTCAGGTGTTATGAGAACCCATGTTGCTCTGATAGTGGCCTTCAGCTCTTCTGAATTGTTGGGTCTGGCGTATTGCATCTTCCTCTTCACAATACCCCATAGATTTTCTATGGGGTTAAGGTCAGGCGAGTTTGCTAGCCAATCAAGAACAGGGATACCATGGTCCTTAAACCAGGTACTGGTAGCTTTGGCACTGTGTGCAGTTGCCAGGTCCTGTTGGAAAATGAAATCTGCATCTCCATAAAGTTTCTCAGCAGAAGGAAGCATGAAGTGCTCTAAAACTTCCTGGTAGACGGCTGCGTTGACCTTGGACCTCAGAAAACACAATGGACCAACACCAGCAGATGACATGGCACCCCAAACCATCACTGACTGTGGAAACTTTACACTGGACCTCACGCAACGTGGATTCTGTGCCTCTCCTCTCTTCCTCCAGACTCTGGGACCTTGATTTCCAAAGGAAATGCAAAATTTACTTTCATCAGAGAACATAACTTTGGACCACTCAGCAGCAGTCCAAAGGCGAGACGCTTCTGACGCTGTCTCTTGTTCAAGAGTGGCTTGACACAAGGAATGCGACAGCTGAAACCCATGTCTTGCATACGTCTGTGCGTGGTGGTTCTTGAAGCACTGACTCCAGCTGCAGTCCACTCTTTGTGAATCTCACCCACATTTTTGTTTCACAATCCTCTCCAGGGTGCGGTTATCCCTATTGCTTGTACACTTTTTTCTACCACATCTTGTCCTTCCCTTCGCCTCTCTATTAATGTGCTTGGACACAGAGCTCTGTGAACAGCCAGCCTCTTTAGCAATGACCTTTTGTGTCTTGCCCTCCTTGTGCAAAGTGTCAATGGTTGTCTTTTGGACAACTGTCAAGTCAGCAGTCTTCCCCATGATTGTGTAGCCTACAGAACTAGACTGAGAGACCATTTAAAGGCTTTTGCAGGTGTTTTGAGTTAATTAGCTGATTGGAGTGTGGCACCAGGTGTCTTCAATATTGAACCTTTTCACAATATTCTAATTTTCCGAGATACTGAATTTGGGACTTTCATTAGTTGTCAGTTATAATCATCAACATTAAAAGAAATAAACATTTGAAATACATCAGTCTGTGTGTAATGAATGAATCTAATATACAAGTTTCACTTTTTGAATGGAATTACTGAAATAAATCAACTTTGTCATGATATTCTAATTTTATGACCAGCACCTGTATCCATCCATCCATTTTCCAACCCGCTGAATCCGAACACAGGGTCACAGGGGTCTGCTGGAGCCAATCCCAGCCAACACAGGGCACAAGGCAGGAACCAATCCCGGGCAGGGTGCCAACCCACTGCAGGACACACACAAACACACCCACACACCAAGCACACACTAGGGCCAATTTAGAATCGCCAATCCACCTAACCTGCATGTCTTTGGACTGTGGGAGGAAACCGGAGCACCCAGAGGAAACCCACGCAGACACGGGGAGAACATGCAAACTCCACACAGGGAGGACCCGGGAAGCGAACCCAGGTCCCAGATCACCCAACTGCGAGGCAGCAGCGCTACCCACTGCGCCACCGTGCCGCCCACGCACCTGTATTTACAAATTAAATAATTAAACAAAATGTAATCACAAGATCTGGTAATTTATTTTATTTTTAATTATTTGTTGTTTATAAAGCACTTTAAAAACAACATTAGGGCTGACCAAAGTGCTGTACAATAAAACCCAACATATAAGATGCACAATAACGAAAAGGGTAAAAGAAACAGAAACATAAGAGCTGAAGAAATTCATAATAAAAAACTCAACATCTCACACTGGGTCAAAGACGAGGGAGTAAAAGTGTGTTTTTAAATAAGATTTAAAGACAGCAAGAGCCTGCCTAATGTCCATCCATCCATTTTCCAACCCGCTGAATCTGAACACAGGGTCACGGGGGTCTGCTGGAGCCAATCCCAGCCAACACAGGGCACAAGGCAGGAACCAATCCCGGGCAGGGTGCCAACCCACCGCAGCCTGCCTAATGTGCAATGGCAAATCATTCCAGGGTTTTGGAGCTGCAACTGAAAAAGCCATTTCTCCTCTAAGTTTGCATTGTGTCTTAGGAACAAGTAAAAGCATCTGGTCTGCTGACCAAGAGAGATCAAGAGAGCAAGACGGTACATATGCATACAGCAGTTCCGACAGATAAAATGGGGCACAACCATTAAAGGATTTAAAATCAAATACAAGAATCTTAAAATGGATTCGAAAATGAACTGGAAGCCAGTGAAGGGAAGCCATAATTGGGGTAATGTGCTCATGTTTGCTTGTACCAGATAAAAATCGAGCAGCGGCATTTTGCACCAGCTGTAGGCGAGCAATGGAGGCCTGGCTAATTCCAAAAACAAGCGCATTATCAGTAATCTAGACAAGAGGTTATAAAAGCATGTCTCACTGTTTCAAGGTTGTGTTTAGATAAAACAGGCTTGATTTTTGACAGCCGCCTCAACTGGAAAAAGCAAGATTTCACCACTGTGTTCACATGGCTATCAAGTTTTAAAGTAGAATCCATTTTCACACCTAAATTTGTGCCACAGTGGAAAGGTCGATGCAGGGGGTCCCGCTGGTGCCATTGGGTCTAAACAACATGATTTCTGTCTTGTTCTCATTAAAATTTGGAAAATTTAATGCCATCCAACTCCTGATGTCAATAAGGCAGTCAAAGAGGGGCTGAAAAGAACAAACCAGGGGGCTTCAGAGGGAAATAAACCTTGACAGTTGTGCATATAAAGATGAAAGGAAATGCCATCTATCTTACTAAACCACAGTTAATTTATGCACGGCGGACGCACCGAGGCGCATGCGCACTGCAGCCTTGGCGCCCGCCCCAGAGTCCAGAGTCAAACGCTCGCATGCGCATTGCGGCCTTGGCGCCTGCCCCAGAGTCCAGAGTCAGACGCAGCGGCTTCCCAACACGTGGTGGCGCCCGCCCCAGAGTCAAACGCAGCGGCTTCCCAGAGTCACTAGGTGGCGCCCAGACAACACAACCTGTACAGTCATGGATACAAACAAAGAATGAAGGCGCCCACACAAAGAAACCACTTTAGTTCAAATAGGGTTATTGAATTGAATGGAAACTTTACCATGCCTACGACCTGTGAACTACACCTGAGGTAAAGCGTGCACGCCAGGTTGTACAGCCGCCCGGACGCGACCGCCCACACCACCGCATATACCCTCCATGATATGTCATCACACAGCGGCTTCCCACCGAGCCGCATATTGCGCCGTGGCGCACGCCCCAGAGTCAAACGCAGCGGCTTCCCAGAGTCAGTAGGTGTCGCCCAAACAACACAAAGCTCACATAACGGTCACAGACTCAAATCCAGCGGCTTCCCCGACTCAGTGGCTGGCACACGAACACCACAACCTGTAAACTACACGTGCTGTGCTCCACTCTTCCAGCAGTCGGTGTCAACAGAATCACGTCTCCACAAAACGAAACTGCTTTAGTACAGATATGCTTATTGAATTTAATGACATTTCCCCAGACGCACCCACCCTCCATGATATGTCATCCATCCAAATATCGGACGGAACAGAAACTGATTGCCATTCTTGGATTTCCGATTCGCTAGCGAATTGCGGGCTTACTTGTGTTTCCAGAAAATAGTGCCGAGTGGCAGCAGATACAAGAAGAACAGAAGAGGTCACAGGATGGAGCCCTGTGGTACCCCCCATGGGAGGGCATCAGAGGTGGAGGTAAAATTATCAATGCTGACACAAAAACTTCTATCCGAGAGATAGGACCTAAACCATTGGAGAGCTGAACCTGTGATGCCCACCCACTGCTCCAGCCTGGAGTTGAGGATCTCATGGCCTATAGTGTCAAAGGCAGCTGTTAAATCCAGAAGCATGAGTAGTACACAGTCACCAGAGTCCACTGTTAAAAGAATATCATTAAAAACCCTTAACAGAGTGGACTCAGTGCTGTGGTGACTTTTAAACCCAGACTGGGACACTTCCAGAATTGCGTGTTCATCCAAAAAGGACTTCGGTTGGGTATAGATGACTTTTTCCAAGAGTTTAGACAAAAACGGTAGCTTGGAACAGAGTGGTGTAGACCCATTTTTTTTCGGCAGAGGTTGCACAACAGCATGTTTAAAATTTTTAGGCACCACACTAGAGGTTAAACTACTATTAATAATAGTAAGAATAGAAGGATCCAAGGTAGAAAAGACCTCCTTAAGAAGTCGAGAAGGGACAACATCAAAGTGGGAGCCAGATGGCTTTATACTGGAAACCAGCTGCTTTAAAAAGCAGAGAGAGAAGTGGTCAAACAAAACCAAACAGGGTATTAAAAAGGACGGATCATGAGAAGGTGGTGAAATGAGGGTCCTAGTGCTTACAACCTTCTTTAAAAAAAGTGAAGAAATTTATCACAAATTTCCCTAGAAGCTTCCAGAGGGACAGGTTCATGAACCTTAAGAACAGAACTCAGTGTGTTAAAAAGTACACGGTAAGTGGTCCATGGGTAGTGCAGGTTTTCAAATAAATCATCATGTCCCAAAACAGTGCAGGCTCAGAACAGGTGCAGGTGGGCGCTGCTCCCGGGGTTGTCTGCAATGTTTGGCTGATCACGTGCACTAAGAAAGATAAAAAGGAGCCTGCACAGCGGAGAGGGGAATCAGAAAGAAAAGATCAGAATAGAACAACTGAAAATGAGAGAAGGAGGTTAAAGAGGAGAGTATAAGCGAGAATGAATGCGGCAGGATCGGGAGACGCTAGAGTGCAGAGGAAAGAAGGAGAGACCCTAGGAAGAGCATAGGGCTGACGCGCGAGGGGGCTGAAAAGGGACACTCCAACTGAGCATTTCTTGGGGTAGCTGGAGTGACCCCGTGCTTGCAGGGAGCTCCAGGATAAGACCGATGAGTGGCAGCAGGAGAAGAAGGAGCAAGGCGAGGAGAGGTATGGCGCACTACTGGGAGCCGGTGACAGCAGTGACCTGAGCCTGTGATGAAAGGTTGGCTGGGCCTGTCAGAAGGACATCTCCTCTGGCTGCAGGATCCCATCTAGGGTAAGCAGAGGAGATGTCAGCTTTCAGAAACGATGCATTGGGGACTGAGTTTTTAGAACCATTTTCTGCTTGTGATTTTAACCTGTTTTAGTGGATATTTATTTATGGAATTATTTAATGACCATTCAAATGGATTTTTATGGATTATTTATTTAATGATTGAAGCACTGCACACTAAACATTTTTTTAGTAGGATTTTTAATAAAAGCACTTCACACATTTTGCCCCAACCCCTTGCTGAATGTGTGTGTCCGCATTTGCTAGCTCATCTTGGTTCATGACTATCCATGGTTTCGGGTTCAAGAGGCTCCATGAAGTGACAAGGGCGAGTAGCACCAACTCGGACCATCACACAAGAAAACAGAGTTTTTCATAAAAGAAAAGAAAAACAGACATAATGAAACATGGAAACGTAACAGATAATAACAAAACAAAATACTGTATTAAATACACCACAAATAAATTTAAACCTGGCCTGTAATCTTGGCTGAACCATAACAAAACCAAATAGGGAAGAACAACCCCATGAAAAGCTGTGCAGCAAAAATAAATAAATCTACTCTCTATATATAAAATCCTAAGCCTAAAAGTGCGATGATTTTATGTGACGTTTTTTGTCACGCTTTAAATCAGGCTTATTTTAAAACCTACATATATATGTTTGGTATGATTCTTTTCAGAATTTTTTCGAACTTTAATGTGATGTTAGATTTTTAGATTCTTATTCCATTTTTAAATTATAAACTAAAAAATATCAAGAACTCATGTCCTGCGAGACGAGACTTTGTGCCAAAAAATTTAAC